>NC_085874.1:45352691-45362691 GCF_034702125.1 Engraulis encrasicolus | reverse complement strand
ATCAATGTTGACGAGCGACTCCATGCAAGCCACCATTGTTGTCTGCAACGACTGTCACTTTTCACTTCTTTTCCACTCGATATTGATTGGTCCGGCTACCGAGAAGCTGGGCGAATATGAAAATCCTCCCAGGCTAAGTGAATAGCTAGTGAAGCTGAACAGATACACGCAGATCTGGCAAGAGCCAGGCCAGGCGCGGAGTGGCCATCGGGAGATCGGGGACTTGTCCCGGTGGGCCGCGGCCGCGAAATATACTTCAGCGGCCGCATTATGTTCTCAGCCGGCCCTAAAGTGCTTAACCACATGATGTTCTCAGCCGGCCCCAAGGTATTTGTGTGAAATAAGAAATATTAATTATCTCCAATTCACTACTTATCTGGGAGACACTGACTCACCACTATATATACCGTCTACCCGACCGCAATACCTCAGTGACGGTGTCAAACAGTAAATTGGCCACACCCCTCCTCTACTGATAATGTTCATACACCGTAGATCGCGGATGTTTACTAGATCTTAGTAACATAGTTTCGTTTTCAGTATTTCAAGAACCTGTGATATTTATATTGGTTACCAAGGAATGGAAATATTAGTAAGTTGTGATTTATTTTCCGATTTCCACATGACTGTTACAGTTTACAGTCTGCCACTCCAGATTCACTTGTTCTGTGGTTATTGACTTGGGTTACGAACAGACTCCACCAAGTGGTAAGGAGGTGAACTGCAGCTAAGCAGGAAAACACGTTGTACATGTTTTGATGGCATTGGTTTGTTAGAACTAGCGGTAGGCTTATATCTCCTTACAGTATAATGTATATCATACATATATTTATATGTGGCACATTTAGGATGTAGCTTATGTAATGTCTGAAGAAATGGAACAAAATAATTACCACAAATTATGATGTGAGCAGTGCTGGGTGTGTAGCCTAAACTGTGGATTAAAATGTAATTGCAAGAAACAAAGACATTTGCTGCGACGAAGACAGCGTTTTAAGGTAGGCCTACACCGTTTGGTTATACATTTTGTTGACTTATGGTTGTGCTTTGAAGTAGCTAGGTTTGGCTTATTTGCTGCATGGTGGGTTTATTGCACAATGTAGACAGACTTTTTGTAAGCTATAGGCTACTATACTATATTTTGTAAGCCTACTCTTCTAAAAATCCCCACACTCAAAACTTTGTGCCCATGCTAATCCTGTCTTCCTTAAACGATATTTCAATTTCAAACTGTCAAAATGACAGTGGAGTGCACATTTCCATGATGTAGTGATGTAGCCTAACCTAGTAGGCTAGGCCTATGAATGCTTTGGACTGTGATGATGGCTCCAGTGGTGTAGTCTACTTTTTGAAGTGGGTATACTGTATATTTGAGCATTTTTTGATGTGTAGGCCTACTGTATATATTTGTGCTATTGTAAATAATGGATCAATCAATTTTAAGTGGGTATACTGTAATCCCTGAAATTTTGAAATGGGTGCGTATACTTCGTTTTACGTAGACTACACCACTGGCTGTGCATTTCATCAAGGTGTAGGCTAAATTCTCCAATTCAGGTTGATATTTTGACAACACTAATGTTCACATGTAGTACGACTGCAGATTTCGTGGCTTTTGTCTTTTTGGTTAGGAAACCATGTTGTTCGCTTTGTTTTTTTTTTTAAAGAGGGCCGCCAAGGGGAAAATTCTCCCGGTGGGAAAAGGTGGGCCACTCCGCCCCTGGCCAGGCTAGCAATAACTGGTCATTAGCTTGAAGCCCCGTAATGCACGCCGTACCTCCAAATTTATAACTCTGTGTCTTCTGTGTCTCTCTTGTGTCTTAACGGGTTAAACACCTGATTAATTTTGATTATGTGACTATCTGTCTCTCCTTGAAATGTTCAGGGTTACGTTTCTCAAAGTCATTGCTAACTATGTTAGTAACTGAGTTGGTTGCAATACAATTTCCAAATTGGTAACCTACTAATTTTCTAACTGATTAGCAATGACGCTTTCAAGAAACGGTGCCCAGTTCTGCTTTGTTTATGTTTTTATTGATTTTGAACGGGGACATACATTGCTCCCAAATCACATTTAAAAGCGCAATGCAACATCGGTGGCCTTACCACCACATTCTTTTGCAAGCTTTGTAACTTCTTTAACACATGGACAAACATTCTCCAGCAAGAGACTACAACCATGTTTGGTAAGAATTTGTTCGGATGGAGAAATCACAGAGTTCACCTCCATCAACGTTGACTCAGAAGAGGGGTGGGGGGGGACTGAATACATGAGGTAATATTACCAAAAGGATGTTTATATCCACCATCCATTATTTGGTATGATCTTGAGGGGTATAATTTGAGTGAAAGGAGATATTTTTCTCTGGCCGTCCGATGGCAAGTCTACATCTTCCAGTGACCCCACGGGCCTTTCTTGTGGCGTCTCCTCGGCTGTTTTTGGAGTTGCCGCTTGGAGGGAAAATAAAATCAGCCTTTTGAGTAGTTTCGAAGGGGGGAAATGTTTAATATCGAATGGCCCTCTTACAAGTTCAACACACATTAAAAATAACTTAGCAGCGAGATTAAATCTGATTTCGGCAGAAACGGCCGAGTGTACTCGTCATGTAATGACATTATTTTGTTAGGGGAGATATTTTGGTTAGGTGGCTGACCGCTGCAAACTCCAGTGAATTTCGTCTTCCTCTTCATTTTTTAATCACGGCCTCGGTCCAGAGCAAACATCTTGGCTGCTCTCTACCTACACTGAAGCTCAAAACACCAAAGCCCAAGGGGACGACAGAGATGCCTTCCAAATACTCCCCACACACTAGGGGTGCTCACACACACACACGCACATACACACAGACACACACACACACATGCACGCACGCACGCACGCAGGCAGGCACACACACGAGTGCACACACACACACACACACACACACACACACACACACATACACACACACACACACACACACACACACACACACACACACACACACATACACACACACACACACACACACACACACACACACACACACACACATTCACACACACACACACACACGCTCACACACACACACACCCCTTGTGCCCCTCCAACCCAGGTTTAATTAGCGGCTTTAGCCGGTGTGAGGGGGGTCTGTAGTCTTGACATATATATACATGTGCTCCGCGTGCAATTGCACGCCTAACATTATTTTTCATGATTTTTTGTGCTGATATTACAGTTCTTCGCCAGTCAGTACCACTATACTCCCATAACCTCGCCTCCCTCCCCCAGGTGCCCCCGTCTGCCTCTGTGAGGTTTGTGGTCGGATCTCCATTGGATGAGTTAGGGGAGCAGAGCACCATTTGTAATATTCCCTGTCCAACACAACAGGGTTTGAGAATAGTTTCGGATGACAGATTCATGTATCATCGGTTTCCATTAACGGGCTACAAGGGACGTCGTAATTATTTCACAAAGGCATCACTGTGTCAGTCGTTGTCGTCGTCGACGACGACAAATTCGCTGTTGTCATGCTGTTCCTCAGGGAAGGCAACAATGGGGTACAAAGGGGTCAGTTGTCCTGAGCCCAAGGACATAGGGGGCCCATATTTGGGTTCTCATGACGTTGAATGTATTGGGCAGGGGGGGCCCTTTCAGATGACTTTGTCCTGGGCCCAGCCAAAGCTGTCGGCGGCCCTGCTTCTCCTCCTGGTTAGGTGAGTCATGCATGCTCAACGGTCACATGATGCATAATAATCACCATGATCACATGACCTCTTTTTTCTTCTTCTCTCCCCGCCAAGTTGTCCAGTAGGCTACAGGCGACAATACAGTACAGTACAGTACAGTACAGCCCAATGTCTCTTGAAGGCATAGATAGAGTGAAGGGTTTCAAAACATCGGCACTAGTGTGAGTAACTTCACAGACAAGTATTGCTATTATGGGGCATGAAATATGAGGCATCATTCCATCATGTTTTTAATGCAGTAATGACTAAGCATCTCTGTTTCCCAAGAGTCTCTCTCTCTCTCCCTCTCTCTCTCTCTCTCTCTCTCTCTCTCTCTCTCTCTCTCTCCCTCTCTCTCTCTCTCTCTCTCTCTCTCTCTCTCTCTCTCTCTCTTTTCCCTAAAGTGTTACCCAGTATACTGACATGCACACACACAAATGTGTTTGTGTGCAACCACACACACACACAGACACGCACGCACACACACACACACATACACACACACACACACACACACACACACACACACACACACACACACACACACACACAAACACGCACACACGCACACACACACACACACACACACACACACACACACACACACACACACACACACACACACACACACACACACACACACACACTCACACACGGGGCACAACTCTACAAAGTTCCACTAACAATGTGAACGGACACAATAGAGGCTCTGTGTTCCAGGGTTTGTCGGAGGCTTTTCTCCCGACAGGGGCTCTTGTATGACAGCTCACTGGCAGAGTCAGATGGTTTTACAAGGCGGACGCAAAATGACTCCTCTTTCACTCTCGAGTAACACAATGATACTGTACCATAATGTGAAGGGGGGGATCAAAACAGGCCCCTTTTTTTATACACCGTTGTGAAAAAGAGACGCTTTTTCATCAAGGAAAGCTGGTGTGTAACCTTAGGATGATGGATGAGGGTATGGATTTTTGTATATTCTGGACCGATCCCTCTGCTGCTTTTGTGCGAGGACAATCACTGTCCCGCTATTGAGCTCTATCATCAGATTGTTTGACAGCGTTGTCTCGGTTTTTAATTCAGATGTGTCCAGAGTTATTAGGTGTGGTTGCTGAACAAGGTCGAAGGCAATTTACTATTAGGAAACTGTAGACAAAGACTAATTATATTCATTGTCACATTCAAAGAGTACAGATGAGAAGACAGTCAAAGGTAGGGAGTGACACTCAGAACGGACACTTGAGATGTTAAATTAAAAAGGTTTCTTGTTGGATAACAACATGAAATCTGTCAGTTCGAAGTGACAAGGGCTGCCTGTGTATATCTTTTACAAAATGTGTTGTTGAATCGCATGCAGGGAAATTCCTTGGAAGGGTTGGACTATCAGACGATTTGCAGTATTGCATGAGTCATGCCCCAGTAAATGTGAGAAATCTCAGTAGCCTTCACAAGTGGGATCAATTAAAATCAAAATGGCTCGACCCTGCCGTGGGCAAACGGTAGGGCACTCGTCTACCATGCGGCTGACCCGGGTTAGATTCCCGGCCCGGGTCCTTTGCCGGCCCTTCCCCGTCTCTCTGTCCCCACTTGCTTCCTCTCACCACCTTCACTGTCCTATAATGAATATCAAGTCAAAAACACCAAAAATATATTAATTAAAAAATAATAATATTTTAAAAAAATGTCTCAAACTGAAAAAATGCACTTGTGCCAGTATAGACATAGTCTAGAATAAAATGGAATATTGACAAGCAATACATGTACAGTATGCTGTGTCCAGTGCAAGACATTGCGTTTAACTTATCTCTGCCCATGGCAGGCCCCAAACTTTGCAACACTCTCCCACTTTTAACTTTATCAATGCATCTCACTTTCCACCTTTTCAAAAAAAAAAAAAAAAAGATCCTTTGGCCTTTATTTTCTGATAGGACTGTGTGAGAGCAGACAGGAAGTGAACGGGAGAAGGAAACAGGGAAGGATCTCCAAATGACCAGAGATTCTTTAAGTATATAGAGATATGCCAGTGTAATAGGTTGCTATGGGCACCTGACATGACCAGGTTCCGGTCTGCCTAAAGGGGAGTGTCATAATACTCCTAGCATTGAATAGAACAGTCCTTAGGTCTGCCTAAAGGGGGATTCACCCCCCCCCTCCCCCTTGCAATAATAGGACCCGGAAACAATGGGCCAATGGAACCTCTCTCTCTCTACTCTCTCTGAAATGACCTGGGCAGGAATCAGACTGGGGTCGCTGGCATAGCAGCCCAGTGCCCTACCGTTCGGGGACAATGAAATTCTAGGTTGTTTCGTCCGGAGGCGGTATTACGTGCCTACGTCACAATAGCTATGCGCGTCCTTGTTGCCAACAACGTTTGATTCGTTGCCATCACAGCCGTCCATACCGTCCCTAATCTTAACCCTAAACTTAACCTTAACCCTAAACCTAACCCTAACCTTAACCCCAACCTTAACCCTAAACCTAACCTTAGCCCTAAACTTAACCCTAAACCTACCCTAAATCGCTTGTTTGAAACTAGTGAGTCCCAGTGCAGTGCATCACTAGTAGAGATGGGATTTATGGCTCTTTGACGGGATCCGGATCTTAGTGGCTCGTTCCTTTCAAAGACCCGTTCAAAAAACTGGCTCTTTTGGCTCTTTTTTAAATTATGTATTCAGTGTTAAGAATGTAATATTTTGACTCCATCTCAAGGTAATTTTGTCCAAACAACAACTGATTATTCTCCTGCTTCTAAAGACCGTTTTTGCCTCTCTTTGTGGTAAACAGTTGTGTTTTTTCCCAAATTTAATTACTCTGGTCGAGGTCACGTGCTTCAAATGAATGAAAAATGAACGAAATAACGGTCGAGTGGCTCCCCCAGCTGTGATCCGGTTCCCATCGTTCACTTCAGGGAGCCGTTCAAAAGAACCGGCTCGTTCATGAACGACACACCTCTAATCACTAGTGACGTAGACACGTCCGGACGAAGTACCCTAGTTTTTATGAGTCCCCTACCGTTAGAGCCACATTAGGACACTCTCTCCACCTTCAACCCTTTGAGCGGTACCATCACAAATATGTGATTAGAATTATGCCAACATTTTGAGTTCTCATTATGATGTCATAAGGACTTTGTGAGATTTTAACACAGACTTCTATGGGAGCTAGAGTGTTCGAGTAAAATTCTAGAAGACCTGGGGGAAAATCCTCTCTCCTCAAAGGCTTTTAAAGCAAAGCTCAAAACTTTTCACCCTTGCCTACCAATTATGCCATGTAATTATGTGTACTTGTTATTTATCGTTATTTGCTTCATTGTTTTCATCTTTGTCTTTGTTTATATCATTGCTTTTTGCTGTTCATTTGTTGCTTTTTTGCTGTAAATAAACTTTTAATTACGGTACACTTGGGTATTCTGAAAGGCCCTAAAAAACACCATTATTACTATTTTTAAAAAACACCATTATTACTATTATTATGATTATTATTGTTATTGTTATTATTATTACTATTACTATTACTATTACTACTATTATTATGTGGTAGTGGCTTCAATTTCCACAAACAATAAACATGTCATGATGTTGATCGACTCTGATTGCGTGTTGGAGGAATGCACCGTGAATCAATTGCCAAGGAAGGCCTGCCCGTGGAATGCACTGTTGCTGATAGAGACATATAAATCATGTAATAACGAAATACAGGGTGTGTGTGTGTGTGTATGTGTGCGTGTGTGTGTGTGTGTGTGTGTGTGTGTGTGTGTGTGTGTGTGTGTGTGTGTGTGTGTGTGTGTGTGTGTGTGTGTGTGTGTGTATGTGTGCGTGTGTGCGGGCGCGTGCGCCTGTGCTCTGTGTGTACATGTTTGTGTGCTTTTATGTGTGTGTACGCGTGTGTGTGTGTGTGCGCGTGTGTGTGTGCCTGTATGCTTGAATCTGCATGTGTACCTCTGTGCTTCTGTGTGTGTACTGAGCTTTATCGCTCCATCTAGGTCTTCATCGCTGCAAGGCGGCCCTGATTTTAATGTGTTGGCTTTTTTGTTTGTGCGAGCAAACACGCCAAACACGCACGGGGCGGCTCAGGCTATATCCAGGCAGGCACGATGACATGGAGCCGTCCCAAAAGACAGCGGCCGGCTGGGCTGGGCTGGGTTGGGTTGGCCTCCCCTCAGCTCGGGCTGGGTCGGCTCTTCAGGCCTTCTGGTGCCTCCAGGGGTGTCCTACAGGGGGCTGAAGTGTGACTGAGTTACCAGGGCCCCATGTAGTATATAAGGGGCCCTCACAGTGCAAGATTCATCTAGATACGTATATCAGAGAGAGTAGAGAGAGAGAGGTTCCATTGGCCCATTGTTTCCTGTTTCTATAATGCCCCCCCTTAGGCAGACCTAGGCAGACCTAAGGACTGTTCTATTCATTGTAGGAGCATTATGACACGCCCCTTTAGGTAGACCGGAACCTGGTCGCGTTAGGTGCCCATAGAAACCTATTATGTTGGCATATCTCTATAGAATATCTCTGCGTATATGGATGGTGGTGGGGAGGGGGGGAGGGGGTCCATTGGAGCTGATTGTACATAGGGCCCACAATTTGCTGCTACGCCCCCTGGTGCCTGCCGAGAACAAAGTTGACCCTCTCTGCTCGCATGGAGATATTTTGGGGTTGTCATTTTTAAAAAGATTGATGATGCGGCCTAATATTTGCACTTCCGTGATGTTTGTTCAGCGGGGTCTGGCTGGGCCGAACGAAGGGTGCCATCGCGGGGGCGAGCTGCATGGAGTGGCTCGACTGCCAGCCGTGGATGGGCACTCAAAGACAGGGCCGTTTCAAGGTGTTTTCTAGCCCTAGGGCAAAGAGGGACTTTGGGGCCCCTTACCCCCCATAGCATGAATCAATGCAGTCAATTAATTGAGGAAGGTGCTGCCATTCTCACAAAGTCGTCATTGATGTCGTTTACGTAAATACAGAGTACAGAACCAGTCATTACCAGGGGGCCGCCCCCTTTAATCTGGGGCCCCTAGGCAATTGCCTAGTTTGCTTGGCTGATTGTGACAGGCCTGCTGAAAGACCTCCCAGTGGCAAAAGGTACACCAGGCCAGCACAGGTGAACAAGCTCACAGCCTGACGGACGGCCTCTCTCTCTCTCTCTCTCTCTCTCTCTCTCTCTCTCTCTCTCTCTCTCTCTCTCTCTCTCTCTCTCTCTCTCTCTCTCTCTCTCCACGGCAACGGAGAGCAACAAGGGGCAGCTCGGTTGGTTTGCGTATTATGGTCTGCTGTTGTATTTATAAGGCACGTACGTGTTAGAAGGCCTCATCGTCCTCAGTCGGTGTGCTGTGCTGCCGTTTTTTCCCCCTTCTTCTTCTTCTACTTCTTCTTTTTTTCAGTTTTTATGTGGAATTTTCCAGAAATAGGGAAGGACAGAGTCGCATCCAAGGCAAATTTGTAAATTTCCTCTCGAGGTTCTGAAACATTGGGGGGTGAAGGATGGGTGTGTGTGTGTGTGTGTGTGTGTGTGTGTGTGTGTGTGTGTGTGTGTGTGTGTGTGTGTGTGTGTGTGTGTGTGTGTGTGTGTGTGTGTGTGTGTGTGTGTGTGTGTGTGTGTGTGTGTGTGTGTGTGTGTGCAATGGATGGGGGCAGGGCCGGTTCTAGTCAGTCTGGTGCCCTAGGCAAGCACCCCTCTTTTCTTTTTGTGGATTTAGAAGTTGGCATCTGTAAGCTAGTGTCCAACATCGGATCGAGCACAGCTGATCTAGTGCGTTCATACTGAGTGCCCATGAATAAACATTGCCAATGTAAAGTTTAATATTTAATTTTGCTTAATATTCTAATTCTCCTGGACTTGGTGCCCTCAAGACATTTGGTGCCCTAGGCCACTGCCTTACCTGCCTATGCCTAGCGCCAGCCCTGGGTGGGGGATATTTAGAAGAGTTATAATCCAGGGATACATAGATTATTTCCAGTCATAAAAGTCATTCTAACATGACAGACAAAATGAGGCCTGTTTTGCACGACACATTTGAATATCCTGCCCAACATCCCTCCTTTTCACGAGATGACCTGAAATACTATTCAAACGTTATTACTGTAGGTAGGCCTATAATTTACAGATCTGACAAATTAAATATCATGTAGGTTTCATACAACAACTTACGATGTAAAAAGACAATTTACAATTTACAATTAATTTTCAATCGTCATTGTCCGCTTATTCATACATTGCCTTCTCTGTATTTCTTTGTTTGTTTGTTTGTTTGTTTGTGTATCTCCATTGAACAAAGAGTTATGTGGCAATTTACATGAGGGTG
>NC_085874.1:45337691-45345191 GCF_034702125.1 Engraulis encrasicolus | reverse complement strand
CAGCCAAGGTATACTTGAGCCTTTTTCAGTTAAAAAATGTCAAGGCACACCACCAATTGAAACGTTTGATCAAAAATAATAACACTAATACATTCTGTTGAGCATATTAACAGTGTACAGTCATTCTTTTAGTTCCCAAAACACGGCTAATCACTTCTCCAGGCTATGTTCCATTAGCCTGGTCCTGACCATCCCATAATACTACCATCCATTTCGTATTCATGGTCTGGACTTTGTTTGATCTGACGCGATTGCAGGAAGCAGGAAGGACATTTTCGGAAAAATCAGGATTTAACTTATAAGTTGTTGAACAAACATGTCTGACGTCTATCTATGGCGATGTAGGACCGTTTAACAGACATGTCTGACAGAACATCCTACCGTAGGATAAAATTACAATGTAGGACCGTTTGTCAGAACACCGGCGCAAATCCTACCGGTCAACATCGCTCCACAGAAGACAGGTACCAGATGTAGTGCTGAGCCAAGTGTCTTGGCGGAAGTACGTAGGATGGCGCGCAAGGCTAATGGTCCATGGCACAGTGGTTGAAAAACAACAAATAGACCCACTGTACCGTAGAGCAGAGTAGAGTCAGTTTAGAGTACAGTAGAGTTGAGTACTTTTATTAATCCCAAAGGAAATTAAGGTGTCTGTCATCTTACATAAAGACACAAATACAAAACATACACAAACACCTACACATTATTTCACATTGCAGTAAAGTTAACATATACGTTTATAGATCCCAAGGGGACATTAAGGTGTCAAGTAGCTTACACAGAATACACACAAAGCACATTGCAAAATAAAGCGGCTATACAGTCATGGGTGAGCGGTTAGGGCGTCAGACTTGCATCCCAGAGGTTGCCGGTTCGACTCCCGACCCGCCAGGTTGGTGGGGGGAGTAATCAACCAGTGCTCTCCCCCATCCTCCTCCATGACTGAGGTACCCTGAGCATGGTACCGTCCCACCGCACTGCTCCCCATGGGGCGCCACTGAGGGCTGCCCCCTTGCACGGGTGAGGCATAAATGCAATTTCGTTGTGTGCAGTGTGCAGTGTGCAGTGTTCACTTGTGTGCTGTGTCACAATGACAATGGGAGTTGGAGTTTCCCAATGGGCTTTCACTTTCACTTTCAAACTCAAACAAACACGTTATACAGCTCTTCATGTTCTCGGGCTGGCCTTACGGCCTGGAAGGCAGCCAGGACATGTTCACGATGTTCAGGATGTTTATTGTCCTTTCCAAGCAGGAAACAATTATCCAGAGAAAACCCAAAAGAAAATAACTCCAAACAAAATATTCAATCATAAATCAACTTAACTGCAAGCTAAATCTTCCAAAACGTGACTACATGAATCAATCATAAACAGCAGTCACAAAATGGGCCTACCTTTCCCCAGTTGCCTACTACGGGGTCTCAGCAAGAGAGCACTGTCTCAGGGAGCGTACCTATGTTCCCCAGGTCCTATGTTCCCCAGGTCTTGTGTTCCCCTGTCTTTGTATGGGAGTGGGGAACATAGGACCCTTTTTCTATAAAAGGGTTCTATGTTCCCCGCATTGTATGTTTCCAAGTTTTCAAATTGTGCCCTTCCCAAAACCATCCCTAAACCTAACCTATCAGAAATGCAATGTTTCTGAGTTGTAAATTTGTGCCCTGACCAAAACTATCCCTAAACCTAACCTGTCAGAGGTGCAACAACAACCTGCGATTTGCCATGCGGCAGCAGTCTACTTGGAAGCAGCGGGGAACATAGAACCCTTTTTGAAAAAAAGGGTCCTAAGTTCCCCGCATTGTATGTTTTCTGAGTTTTCAAATTGTGCCCTTCCCAAAACCATCCCTAAACCTAACATGTTGTAATGCAATGCTTCTGAGTTTTCAATTTGTGCCCTGACCAAAACTATCCCTAAACCTAACCGGCCACAGTTGCAACAGCAACCAGCACTTTGCCATGTGGCAGCAGTCTACTTTGAAGCAGTGGGGAACATAGGACCCGGGGAACATAGGGATGACCCTCTCACCTCTCTTCTGTATAACAAAAACATGAACACCATATATATATATACATAACACATACATTATATGTATGTATATATACACAGAGACAATGTCATATACCGATATACTGATAGATCGATAGGCACTGGGCCCTCAGGCGTCAAAAAATGCCCGGGCCCTTTTCAGATCCCAGTCCAGCCCTGCTTGTACGGGTGTGGCATATATGCAATTTTGTTGTGTGCAGTGTTCACTTGTGTACTGTGGAGTGCTGTGTCACAATGGCGATGGGAGTTGGCGATTTCCAGTTGGGATTTCACCTCATAAAACAAATAATGGGCCGTGTTTAAATCTGTGTCTCTGCTGTTTGTTAGTGCAATAGTGTGGTGTATGGCACATACAACCATGAATTAACTAAGATACAACCACATGCACGTAAAACACACATAAAACCATGGATTAACTAACATACCGTAGCTGGGAAAGCTAAGATGCTTTCTACTGTACTAGAAGCATCTTGAATTTCAATAGACTTACTGTGTCCTTTTGTTTTTCTTGAAGAACATTTTGACAGTAATGGCAAGTTCTGACCACTCCAAATGAATTTCACAGAAGTTAGTGATGTACACATTTTGGGGGTAGGACTTGGAGTACTTTTTGGATGTTAAAGATATTAAATGAACGCTTGATGGATAAAAAATCATTGTTGTGTTGACAGTTAGTTGACAAGTTTTGGACAAGTATTCTGTGAGATGAATTCAGTCTTGTATTGATATGTTTTATACATTGCGTTGTCCTGATTCAAAAGGGTTTACACCAGATAGGACCTTTTGAAAAAGTAGATTTTTTTATACGATATGTATAATGTGCTTTCCACTTTCGGCTTTATTTTGGAAGTACGGATATTTAATCCTTTCCACATCTTTACGCTGCTGATGTCTACGTTTCTTTTGTAAACCGTCCAGAGCACAAAAAGTAAATCAAATTCAAGCATGCATAATTAAGCAGGCTCTACAAAAAAAAAACAAAATGCGAGGTGAAATCAGGTCTCGTGGTCCGCTTCTGAACAGACGAACGGAATGTCCCTATTTATTTGATTCATTTAGACGATATATTATGATAGGATCAATGCACAGAGACCAGATTGCTTTCTCAGTCTGCGCTTAACAGTTACTACTGTGTTATGGTATTCGTACGGCTCACGTTTCCAACCAGAGAGTTATTTAAATGTCAAGGAGATGAGGCTCCGTCTAACACTAACTGCTTGACCTGCAGTGGTGGATTGCTGTGCAGATTGTAGGTTCAAGCGCACGTGTGTGTGTGTGTCTGTGTGTGCGTGTGTGTGCGCAGGGAAGGGGTCAGTTGAATGGAGAGAGGAGGCCCAGACTTGGGTCCTCATTGCGTTGTATGTATCGGGTCGGGGGGGGCTTTCAGATGACTTTGTCCCAGGCCTGGAAAAACCTATCAGCGGCCCTGAATGTGCGTGTGTGCTTGTCTGTGCCTGTGTGTGTGTGTGCGTGCTCATCTGTGTGTGCTTGTTTGTGCGTGTGTGTGTGTGTGTGTGCTTGTCCGTGTGTGTGTGTGTGTGTGTGCGTGTGTGTGTGTGTGTGTGTGTGTGTGTGTGTGTGTGTGTGTGTGTGTGTGTGTGTGTGTGTGTGTATGCGTGTGTGTGTGTGTGTGTGTGTGTGTGTGTGTGTGTGTGTGTGTGTGTGCTTGTCTGTGTGTGTGTGTGTGTGTGTGTGTGTGTGTGTGTGTGTGTGTGTGTGTGTGTGTGTGTGTGTGCGTTTGGGCTCTGGCTTGATGTGGGATGAAGACAAACCCTCACCACTGCTGAGTCACAGTGGCGTGTGAAGGAGGTAGCCTCTGGGGCCAGCAGACTTCATGTGGACTTTACGTGGTTCACATCAATGACTGATTCTTTATGGCCTATTAGTGAAATCACACTGTACAGAACAATACATCCACAGATAAAACATACCTCACACGAAAATAAAGATGAATTTGCAGCAATGACAGTCTAAGTGATGCACAACACACTTCATAAAACAATACAAGCTTTCACACGATAACTTGATGGATCTAAGTGAAATATTACAGATTGATGACTAATGCCCTCTCGTGTTTAAGTGAGTCATTCTGAGCTTTTAATCATTAAAACAATAAAATGTAACCTTCTCAACTCGTACTGTGCATGACATTTCTATGTACAAAAGCTGAACAAATGCAACTCTCCCCCTCAGATAACATTTCACGGGGTTTCTAGATGTAGTTTGTGATAATCAAAGGCTACCTTCATAGTAATGCTTACGTAACTTGTTATTCCATGTTAAAGCACACGTCCTGGAGTAACCTCTGCAGTCTTCAGACGCCTGTGGCTTCTGCGTGTGTGTGTGTGTGTGTGTGTGTGTGTGTGTGTGTGTGTGTGTGTGTGTGTGTGTGTGTGTGTGTGTGTGTGTGTGTGTGTGTGTGTGTGTGTGTGTGTGTGTGTGTGTGTGTGTGTGTGTGTGTGTGTGTGTGTGTGTGTGTGTGCGTGCGTGCGTATGTGCAGGCGTATGTATGTCAGTGAGTGAGTGAGTGAGTGAGTGCATGCATGGGTGAGTGAGTGAGAGAGAAAGCCAGCGAGAGAGAGAGAGAGAGAGAGAGAGAGAGAGAGAGAGAGAGAGAGAGAGAGAGAGAGAGAGAAAGAGAGAGCATAAGTGTGACCGTGTGAGAGTGCACGTGTGCGTCTCTGCCTGCAAGAGAAGTGTTCCCCGTTTAGCAGCATGCCTCCCTCCCAGGTGACAGATTGTTGCCGACTTTGGTGACTAATTTACATCAACAACTTGGCCCTTTTCACACAGCTGAGAGGGATTGATAACAGTCTTTGAAATTGGAAAGACCTCCCTCTCTCTCCACACACACACACGGGCACGCACACGTACACACGCACGCGCACACACATACACACAAACACACACCTCCCCCCCTCACACCTCTGTCTTAGTTTCGTGTCATTGTTTGCCCAGCCCGACTGCCTGCCTACTCTGCTCTGGGCGAGAGCCGATACCCTCGGATTGCTTGCTTTGGAAGTCCGAGAGCAAACCTTGGAGGGCCACAGAGGCCGGATGCCGTGTGCATTTCAAAAGAACCACTATTATTGCTAACCCTCCATGAAAACGTGTTATTTTATTCCACTCTATATTTTCCTTTTTGTATCTTTTTTTCTCTCTCTCTCTCTCTCTCTCTCTCTCTCTCTCTCTCTCTGTGTCTCTCTTCTCGACCACCCTTTTCTTCATCCTCTATACTTCTCTCTCGTGTTGTGATTAAACGTATGTGTGTGGCCAGACCAGAGGGCATAGAAAAAGCTTGGTGGTGTTGGGTTCTGGGAGTTCTACACGGACTTAAGTTAACTCAATGAATCCGACCGACCGACCCGCAGACCGACCGTCAAAATCTGGGTGGCCATTAGGAATGGTATTTGACATTTCAACTGGTCCTGGCTGGGTCATATTCATTTATTACATCAGTTTCTGTGTGTGCAGTTCCTGCTTTTAATGGACGGTGTTACGGTACGTGAGTGGCCTTGATGTTTATATTTTATTTTATTTTATTTTAATGGTACACCTAATCATACTATCCATGTATAGGTTTTAAACACGTTGTGAAACATCTCTGATCTCGTGGTTGGGAAAAGGTTTCTTATGGAAAGGCGTAATGTGCTCTTTTTTGACACAGTAGACATAATAATTCGGCCTTGTTCTTTTATATTTATGAGAGAGCTCAAGTTGTGATAGGCCACCGCTCATCTGTTTAGAAGGTGCAGGATTCAGTAGAAATTTCTGCATAAAAAGAAGACAATCCGCACACTTCAGGTCTATTTTTGTGCAAAGAAGCTTTACTTGACTTGCAAGGTCTAAGGACCGAAAGCTTGCAAGTCAAGTAAAGCCTCTTTGCACAAAAATAGACCTGAAGTGTGCGGATTGTCTTCTTTTCATACAGAAATGTATGAGAGAGTAAATTAGTCCAAAGCCGGCATAATCAGATTGTCTTGTCCATTAGTAGTTGTGACAGGGCTAATTACTCTATAAAGCCATAACTGAATTTGGTCACTGTTTGCAAAGTTGAATTAAGTGTGCTCGCGTTTCGTGCATTTCAGTCAGTAGACATTTTTATTCAAAGCAGGATACATTCAGCCAAGTATGTATAACTTTGTTCCGTTCTCAGTTCTGCCTTAAAGGTAGAGAGTGTGCAATTATTTTTGATTAAATATATATTTTTGGTCTTTTTTGACTTTTTAAAAAAAATATGTATGATAGGATAGTGAAGGTGGTGACAGGGAGTGAGTGGGGAGAGAGAGACGGGGAAGGGCCGGGGCCAGGAATCGAACCCGGGTCAGCCGCAGGGTAGACGAGTGCTCTACCATTTGGCCATGGCAGGGCCGAGTGTGCAATTCTACGAGTGAATATGTCTTTAGGATGTGGGAGTGTGTACATTTTCAGTAGTTTATTTCCAGGATTTGTGCTGTCCATTCATCTTTTTCACGAATATTCTCTACCACCATCAATTTTTATGTTTTCATTATGGCTTGACGATGAACATTTTTCATGCAGCCTATGAATAGGTGGATGTTCGCCATGTAAATCCGCCATTTTGAATTTCCTTTCAAAGACATCATAGATTTTCCTGGTGAACCAGTAGCCTGTAAGTAACAGGCTACTGGCACACTGCCCTTTCATGCCTCTCCGCAGGCGGGGTTTAGTCAAAAGATGCTTGCACGCGGTTGGAGCAACCTCATATGAATGACATGACACTTCGACCACTCACGTTGAAGCTTTGTGATGTAGGACGTGTCGTCACGTAAGAGCCGCCAGGTCGGGAACCAAAACAGAACAACGTCCTTTAGAAAATCAACTTGAGGTATTTTGGATAACACCGCTGAAATTGCTGCTTCCATCCCGACGCATGATAACTCCTCGCATGCCGCCATTACTGTTGTGATTCAGGGAGGGGGCGGGCACAGCCGAACTACCCTGGGGGAGGGTGTTGCGTTCGATAAACGTCATACCCACTGAAATCCCTCCCTACGATCCTGATTCGTCGTGCTGCCCCGGTTATTTCGAAAACGGAGGAGGAGAGGGAATCACAGGTGTACCAGAAGGATTGTGTAGCCCAGCCCCCTGGGCGTCAACACATAGCTTCTGGTTCACCAGGAAAATCATAGATATCTTTGGCTGGCAAACCTACAATACTCTGGCCAGACCAGACTAGACCAATATTCATGAAAAAGATGAAGTTTGTTGTGAACTTACAGAATGCAGTTTTGGAACCAGAGCTAGAATTTCACAATGGACCTTTGAATGGAATATGTAGGCCTACATATAGGGGACGTTTATACGAGGACAATTGGAAGTGGAAATGTCAAAATATTTAATCATCAGCGCCTTTAGTTAACATGGCGGCCCCGCCATTGGGGCTTGAAGACGTACAAATCCGACTCTTTCCAGAGTGGGAAGTTTTGAAATTG
>NC_085874.1:45312691-45332691 GCF_034702125.1 Engraulis encrasicolus | reverse complement strand
GTTAGGGCTGAAGCTGGAGATGCATGGGGACTCGGATCTAGGGTTGGGTAGTAGAGTAGGGCTGGGACGATTAATCGGCAAATCGTGACATATCGACTATAAAAATTAGTCGGCAAGAATTTTCATAGTCTACCAATCGTGTCTTTTAATTCAATGCTTTCTACTTACTTCTAATGCTTTATTACTTTTTTGAAACCTAAAATTTCCCAGTACGTATGAATTGGACGTTGTATCTCGGAGTAAATAAGCTATTATCATGATTTAAAGCTCATTGTGAACTCAGGGACCTAATTTTAATGGTTTCTGTCTTTTTTCCCCAATTTCCTTGAAGATAAAAGTGCTTGAAAAATTATTCGTTTGACTTATCGACTATTTGAAAAAATAGTAGATAGATTAATTGGGAGAAAAATAATCGTTTAGGACAGCCCTAGAGTAGAGGCTGGGCCGCTAATATAATGACTGGGGCTGGAGAGTCAGGGTTTGGGGACATGGGTGTCGCGGGGGAGCGAAAGGTGTTACATATTCTAAGGGCCCGACAGCACTGACAGGGCCCCTGCAAGAATTCTGATAGCATAATTAGTCAGTTTGGGGGCCCAAAATTTGAATCTTTCATGGGGCCCAACATTTCTAGCAGCGCCCCTGTTTGTGGAGTTGAGGAGTTGGGGAGTCGGATCTAGGGTTGGGGCCGGGCAGCCAGGCTGGGAGTCAGTCAGGACGTGGGCTCTTCTCTCTACTCTGATTGAGGAAGCTAATCCATCCAAACAGATGGCCTACCACTGCACTGCCCTACATTGGCGACAGGTCTCTCTCTCTCTCAATCTTTCTCTCTCCCTCTCTCTCTCTCTCTCTCTCTCTCTCTCTCTCTCTCTCTCTCTCTCTCTTCCTCTCTCTCTCTCTCTCTCCCTCTCTCTCTCTCTCTCTCTCTCTCTCTCTCTCTCTCTCCTCACTTTTACACCCCAGCAGCCAGCTGCCAGCATCAGCTAACAACTACTATCTTTGATCTGACATAAAGAACAAAAAAAGGAAAGATAGAAAGAAAGAAAGAAAGAAAGAAAGAAAGAAAGAAAGAAAGAAAGAAAGAAAGAAAGAAAGAAAGAGGGAGGGAGAAAAGAAAAACACTGGATGCAGCGTAGGATTCTATTTGGCTGTGATCTTTTGTGTCATTTACACAGAGAAATGTGAGGCCTCCATATTCTGGAAGTTATTTTGGTCTTCACTGTTTAAGCCTCCCACCCTCCCCCTGTTTCTCTCTACTGTACGTTCTGTTTTTCACAGGCCTTGGAAAATTGCTAGAAGCTGTGCTTCTGTGCAACGGACGTTACGGGGTATTTACTCGCAAAACTTCTTCAAGCCTCCCCTCCATCTCGACTGATGGCTCCCATATTTGCAGGATCCCCGGTGTTACTGTAAAAATTCAGTAGTCAAACATAGCTCCAAGCTCTTTTGGTGTGTGTGTGTGTGTGTGTGTGTGTGTGTGTGTGTGTGTGTGTGTGTGTGTGTGTGTGTGTGTGTGTGTGTGTGTGTGTGTGTGTGTGTGTGTGTGTGTGTGTCTCTGTGTGTGTGTGTGTGTGTGTGTGTGTGTGTGTGTGTGTGTGTGTGTGTGTGTGTGTGTGTGTGTGTGTGTGTGTGTATGCGCGCATGCATGTGTGCGTGCGTGTGGTGCACATGGGGGGATGTTTCACTGCAACTGAATGCCATGCAGAAGTCTTATTTGGGAACAACCTTAAATATGGTATATATTGAGTTGATGTTTGAATACGGTGAAATGTGAAACTGTGGCAACTATGGGGTTAGGAGAAAAAAGGAGGAAATCACAATTGGCGGAATAAAAATGTTTCAAAGTGTAATATGAAATAATACAGGATTGCCTCCCTATCAAGACATGCTGCATACTGGAAGTCCTGAAAGTGCTAAGATAGTGGTTCTCAACCTTTTTTCAGCAAACGCCCCCTTGACCTAATCATAAGGTTCCCAAAGCCCCCCTGACCTCATCATAAGCCTGCCAACGCCCCCTTAGTATTGAAAAATAAAATAGACTAATGTCCCCAATGACAACTAAGCCCTGACTCCATTCAGCTGCATCCTTCTCAACTCCCCCCTAGGACTCCTCAACGCCCCCCTAGGGGGCTGTAGCGCCCCCGTTGAGAAACACTAAGCTAAGAGAATGAGGCACAAAATCTTCGTCATACTGTACTGGAGCGGCAATAAGAGCTGATATAGCGATTCCCCTGTTTTGTTGCTGGATGGTAAAGTGATGTTTGGCTGTAGTCAAGGCTACCTAACCAAGCACTGTGTGGTTGTGCCCTTCAAAGGAGACTTCAGTGGGTGGTGCAGCCAGGGAAGACAACAAGGCCTTAGCCGTATGTCAGCCCGGACTCCTTGGTTTTTGCCTCTGGTTTTTGGACACGCCCGACCCGACCAGCCTCACCAAAACTATGCCGATTGCGTCTTTTCCATAATGTAAGTGATCAGCGACACAAGACCGAGAATTATTGAGGTCAGGCTTGTTTCCTGTTGTTTAATGACAGCACTCGACCAGCCTCCTGGCGCATGGGGGCTATTTAAGAAGGTTTGTTCTCTAATCGAGGGGGATGTATTTTTTGCCCCAGGATTAAACCAGCATGAGAATGCATGCAGGCTGGTGGACGTCAACTCGGCGGATATGATGTATTTTTTTTCTTTTCTTTTTTTTTTACGTAAGAAAAGTCCAACATTAAGGGAAAGAAATCATCTCACAGGGAAGTGGGTGGCAAAACCGAGGCTTTGCAAAGGGGAAAAAAAGAATACTTTCTATTTCTGTTAGAAACTGCTACATACGCACATATTTCAACGCTGCAAACAGTGACCATATCCTGTTATGGATGGACGTAGACAGCTTTATGGTATGTAATGCTAAAAAAAAAAGAAAAAATGAAAAGAAATACAAGTTATTGTGCCGGACTTCCCATGGCTTGGCCCAGGCATGACAGGGCAATGTCTTAAGTCATCCACTGGGGTGAAGGACACTTAAGTGCTACCTGATGTTCGCGGTGGTGTGTGTGGACACAGTGGGGTTTTCATAGGCGTGCCTCGTGGAGGACGCACAATAATTTTGCCATTTACTGCGGTCTCGTGATGGTGCGCTGCCGCTGTTATATTGGTTTGGAATGTACCATTCTATTTTTGAGAGGGCCCACTCACTTTGGGGTTATGGGCTGCTGCTCGCTGTGTCTCCTTGCCATTCCCATCCCATCCCGATTCCCATCCCGATGCCTTTCCCAGGCATAATGTTTTGACTGGCAAGTCAAATGTTTCTGGGTGTATTTATTTTTGTGTACGGTATACGGGGGGACGTGCTTCAATAACTGTTAGACAATTAAAATGAAGCTTTGCCTTCCCGCTCTCAGACCATTCCAGAATAGGACCTTTTGCATAGACAAACTTGAATTTATTGTAAGTAAATGATGACATTACCGTACGTATGAAATTGAACCATTGACGGGAGATGTTCTTAGAACACGTTTATGATGGAACTCTGCAAAGTGTTCCAACAGGGGAGAACCAGCCTATAAGGGGGCCAGGCGGCAGGCAGGGAGTGTCCTGCCTCTCAGTCTCCGCTACAGAACCCACCACTATCTGGTCATGCGCCTAGCGAGCGTCTGCTTTTAATGTGGACTGACAGACAGTGTAATATTTCGAAGCGAAGCAAAAATAAGCAATATTTTCTACATAGTGTGCACAGAGTCTGCCAGTGGTATGAGTTGAATAACAAGCCCCATATCCTGAGCATGCTGCAGCAGAGCAGAGAGAGGGCTGGTGAGACGGAGAAACAGTGCCTGGGCACTTTTGGCTTTAAAGGGACCCCCTCATAATTAGCGGCGCAGAACTGACTCACCGGTGGGCCCCGCACCCCTATTTTCAGAAATGTAAAAAAAAAAAATAATAATCATTTTTTTAAAAACTTTTTTTTTTACATTTCTGAAAATAGGGGCCTACAAGGGTGCGGGGCCCACTGGGAAATGCCCGTTATGCCAGATGGCCAGTCCAGCCCCTGTTGCTGCCTGCCTGGCTGCCTGACTGACTGACTGAGCTGGCGGAGCGAGCTGAGCTGAGCTGGGCTGGCTGGCTGGCTGGCCGCTCCAGCAAGCGGTGTTTATTTTTCTGGACCGAGCACATCTATGGAATTTCAGAATTAACTGACAGGCTTCAAAATATTTAGAGACGCAGCACAAAAGCAGAGCCGACATCAAACGGGTCTCCATCAGCGGCGTGTCTTGGCGGTGGCGGCGCGGCGACTACTACTACTACCACCATACTGGTCGCTAGCTCGCTCGTGCAGTCGGGGTTGGATGGTGGGTTGTTTCTGGCTTCGTGTCAGTCACTCCGACGCCGCTCTCCTAATATAAGAGACACGATGAAAACCCTGTCACTTCTGATCCTATCTCTTTCATTGTGTATATTATATATATTTGTGTCTGTGTATATATGATAGAGAGAGAGAGCGAGAGAGAGAGAGAGAGAGAGAGAGAGAGAGAGAGAGAGAAAGGGAGAGAGAGAGAGAGAGAGAGAGAGAGAGAGAGAGAGAAAGGGAGAGAGAGAGAGAGAGAGAGAGAGAGAGAGCGAGAGAGAGAGCGAGAGAGAGAGGCCTGTCACCAGTACAGGGCAGTGCAGTGGTAGCCATCTGTTTAAGTGTCTGGGGCATGCATATGCTGTATTTCAAGAATTTGTGCAATGTTGAATATTTTATCTTTTTTATAGACCTATATAATGTTATTAGTGATGCTATTGAGTGCCACATACAGTGAGGAGAATAAGTATTTGATCCCTTGCTGATTTTGTTGGTTTGCCCACTAATAAAGACATGATCAGTCTTTAATGTTAATGATAATATGTATTCTAATATGGAGAGACGGAATATCAAAAAGAAAATCCAGAAATTAACTGTAAAGAATATATAATAATTGATTTATATTTAATTGAGGGAAATAAGTATTTGATCCCCTGCCAACCATTAAGAGTTCTGATCCCATAGATCAAATGGCACTTCCAATTGTAACGTTGCCACCGACACTGATTTAAAGATTTTAAAGTTTGTTTGTTGGGCGCCAGCAGCCGTCAGACTGCGGTCGGTTTAACAAGCGTCACAATCCCAAAAATGAATTAACCAACTGTGATTTGAATGCAACTGAATGAATGAGAAACACCAGAAATGTCTTTTGTTATTTTTAGTGCACTTCACGAAATTAGGTTACATACAACAAATCTTTCAACACATAATTAAGACATACATGACATAACATAAATGTCCTGAGATGATGAGGTGTTTGTGTGGTGCGTGTGTGCAAATGGTGTATGCGCTTGTGGACACGGAGAAGATGTTTAAAGGGGGGCGAACGACAGCAGCTGCAGCAGCGGGGGTTGAGAGTGAGAGAAAAAGCCAGGTGCGCAAAGACTAGCGCTCATTACCATCCTCTTGGTCCGACGTTATGTCCTCGTCCAGATCTGGTTACGACCAGACAGCAAGGTGGCTTTGGGGATATCTCCAGATCTGCACTGAACAAGGCCTCTTGGTGACAACGCCACCAACTCTGTTGTAGCGTCCTGGTCCCAAGGGATTTACTTGTCGCAGACGAGATTCCTTTTCACCCACGTCGTCTCCAACCTTTGGGAGCGCACCATTCCAGTGCTTTAAACGGCAATCAAAGAAACGCTTTCTTCGTGGCGCACACTCGGGGTCCCACTCTGGTAATCCACTGAGCGTGTGTTGATTGTAGACAGTCTCGCCGCCATTGAGCTTGAACTTGGCTTTATTTATAACCACACCCCATAACTAGAGAGTGGCAAGGTGGTGTGGGTAATGTAGGAAATGCGCTGCGCTGGTCCAGGAAGAGAGCGAGATGCGCGTTCCGTTACACAATCAACTTGTTATCTGAATTGAACACACCTGTTATTAGTAACCTGCACAAAAGACACATTGAATCTGCAGAATCAGTCCATAGAATCAGTCAATCAGTCAAACTAAACTCGCCAACATGAGACAGACCACAAAGCTGTCAAAGGATGTCAGGGACAAGATTTTAGAACTCAATAAGGCTGAAATGGGCTCCTGGATATTAAAGAGCAAACTGTTGGTGCATTTCTTCCCAATTTTAGGACATACAAAATTATCATCAATCATCAATCTTAGGCCTGTCTCTGGTTCCATACAAGATTTGACCTTGTGGGAATTTAATAACCAGAAAAAAGGAGATAAAGCACCTTAAAACTGTATGGGAGGAGCTAGGAAATGATCTCAAGGCAGCTGGGACCTCAATCACTAAGAAAACTATTGGAAACACTTGATACCACAGCGGATTAAAATCCTGCAGTGAATGTATGGTACCCCGGCTTCAGAAGGAACATGTTCAGGCTCACCTGAGGTTTGCCAAGGAATATCAGACTGATTGAGGATATGATTGGGAGGTGCTGGAATCAGATAACACCAAAATCAAACTGTTTGGCATTAACACAACTCTATGAACAACACCTTCTCCAACATCATAAATGAAAGAGGTAACATTGTGTTTTGAGGTTGTTTGTCTGGCCAAGACACAGGACAACTTCACATCGTCAAGAAATGGATGGAGGGAGACATGTAAACGTACAATGCTGCATGCCAACCTCTTTCCCACCACCACTAGACTGAAGGTGGGTCATGGATTGGCCTCCCAAAATGATAATAATCCATAACATACAGCCCAAGCAACGAAGGAGTAGCTCAAGCAGAAGCACATTAAGGTCATGAAGTGGCCTAGACAGTTTCCAAACATTAACCCTATAATAATCCTGTGAAGGGAACAGAAGTTCCCATTTGGCAAGCTACAGTCATACAACTTAAGTGATTTAGAGATGATCTGCAAAGAAAAGTGGACAAAAATCCTTTCTAATATACCCACAAACTTAACTGAAAGAAACATCTGACCTCTGTATGTGAAAACAAGGTATTTTGTCTTTTTTGACTAGAGGGGTCAAATACTTATTTTCCTCAATGGAATACAAATCAATTAAAATATATTCTTCAAAGTTATTTTCTGGATTTTCTTTTTGATATTCTGTCTCTCTATATTATAATACATTTTATCATTAACATTATAGAATGATCATGTCTTTATTAGTGGGCAAACCAACAAAATCAGCAAGGGATCAAATACTTATTCTCCTCACTGTATGTTAGTTTGGGGAGATGGTCTTAAAATCAAAGGTTTGTGTTAATGTGTGTGTGTGTGTGCTATTTTTCTGCAAGCAGGCTGCAATAATTATGTGCATGTACTGTGTGTGAACGGATACGGTATGTGTGCTAGGCTAGGGAGGCAATCTAAAACTTCACAATTTCTTGCATCGTCAAATTCACAGCCCTGCGTGTCTATAATTGGACTCAGTTCTCTAAACGTGATAGTAATAGGAGCTGATTTGTATTTCGGTTCAACAAAAAAAGTGTACTCCTCCTCCCTGCCAGAACAAAATAAAGAACTTCAATGGAGCTCATTTAGATGCGTACGTATAATAACAATAATTTCCACTGATCTGTCATCTCCAATGTGTAAACATTTAAAGATGCGACAGTGCACGCGAACACGCAAGGCCCTGGCTCTGGCTCTGACTAATTCTACTTCAACAAACTGCAGCGTGTCAGGCGTGCGTGATTTATTTGAAGAAGAAGGGGAAGAGTTTAATATGGGGCACATGGGTGTAACAGATAGCTGGGGGGTTCAGAGGCGTAGGGGGGCTCGGGGTGGGGGTGGGGGGATGCTACAAAATGATAAGCTGCCTTGGACTCATTCGTGGGGTGGCTGTGAAGTTGGTGACAGATGCCTTATGACCACAGGGCGGAGTAGGGTGCGTGTGTGTGGGGGTGCTGGTGGTGGTGGTAGTGGTGTGTGTGTGTGTGTGTGTGTGTGTGTGTGTGTGAGAGTGTGCGTGTGTGGGTGTGTGTGTGTGTTTGTTGTGTGTGTGTGTGTGTGTGTGTGTGTGTGTGTGTGTGTGTGTGTGTGTGTGTGTGTGTGCGCATGCATGCGCCTATGTGCGTGTGTGTGTGCATGCGTGCGTGTGTGTGTGTGGTGGTAGTGGTGCGTGTGTGTGTGTGTGTGTGTGTGCGTGCGTGCATGTGTGTGTGTGTGTGTGTGTGCACATGTGTGTGTATATAGTATAGGCATGTGGGTGAGTGAGGATGGAGATTGAAGAGAGATGGAGACTGAAGTGCAGGCATGACTGTGGAGGGAGGGTGAAGCAGATTGCAGCTACTGCTTTGGCCAGGCCACGGACAAAATCCGGTAACACTTTGTTTTAGGGATACATCTATTAGCACTAATACATACAATGTGCCTGTATAAGTAACTTATAAGGCATGTACAAAGCAAAATCAAACATTTGTTTAGGCATGTATTTGCAAATGTCTTGTTCATGCAGGATAAGGGATTTATTACCAATTTAACCTTAGTAAGGACCTAGTAGTAGGCCTTAGCGTTTGCTTAGTACATGCCTTACAAGTTACTTATACAGGCATTAACATTGTATGTATTAGTGCTAATAGATGTATCCCTAAAATAAAGTGTTACCCAAAATCCTATATTGTATTATATTACATATTGTAGCTACTGCTTACTGCTTACTGCTTATAGTAGGAAGGAAGGGCATGTCCCACAGCAAGATGCAGGGCAATATTGAAATGATACCTCACAGGGATGCTAACAGCTTTGGCCAGGCCCTGGACTAAATCAACTAAATGGGCCCCCAACACAATACGTATAATGCAGGGGTGAGGAACCTTTTTCATTCGAAGGACCACTTCAAATTGCTCCAAGGGCCGTAAAAGTCCTCCGAGGGCCGTACTATGAACACAAACCAGGTTTTCCCCCTGCACTTTAGGCCTATATTGAAGACAGCCACCTTTACAACAGACCCCACCTTCTCTAGGTCCCCTGAATATAGCTTAATTGTATTGCAAACGGAATTTTTAAGATTGCTTCACAAAATATGTCATATTTCATGTGAAGCTGCATTATATTAAAATCATATCGGGGGCCGGAGAAAACAGCTTCAAAGGCCGCAGATGGCCCTCGAGAGATATGTTCCCCACCCCTGGTATAATGTAATGAAGCCCCAATTCTGGGGCCCCTTTCTCCCTGGGCCTGGGACAACATAACCCCTTCGTCCCCCCCGCTGTCAGCTTCCCTGGATACCAACACAGTAATACATAGTCAACTTGAGTGAGAGACCTCTGGGTTGGAGAGAGAGAGAGAAAGAGAGAGAGAGAGAGAAAGGGAGAGAGAGAGAGAGAGAGAGAGAGAGAGAGAGAGAGAGAGAGAAAGAAAGATAGAGAGAGAAAGAAAGAGAGAGAGAGAGATAAAGAGAGAGAGAGAGAGAGAGAGAGAGAGAGAGAGAGAGAGAGAGAGAGAGAAAGAAAGAGATGGTGTGTCGATGGCGCTTTTGTTTTCTCCACTTCTGTGTATATATTTGTGTCTAAAAAGGAGTAATGAGAAGTGTCAGTGTAAAATATTGAGGTCCTCCCCCCACCCCCTGATTTGCCACAGAAATGTATTGCTGTTTTTTTTTGTTGTCAAACACGCCATTGTCACTGTTTAACACTGACATGAGGAAAAAAAATAGTGTGGAGTTTGAATTAATGTGTTTACGTGACTTGATATTTTCTCTGCCCCCGAGATTTAAAAACTGTCAGTGACATTGGCGTCACTGTTGAGTCTATGTTGTCTGTCTCTCTGATGTTCAGGTCATTTCGTTCCTTGATGTAGAGTGTGTGTGTGTGTGTGTGTGTGTGTGTGTGTATGTGTGTGTGTGTGTGTGTGTGTGTGTGTGTGTGTGTGTGTGTGTGTGTGTGTGTGTGTGTGTGTGTGTGTGTGTGTGTGTGTGTGTGTGTGAGAGAGAGTGTGTGTGAGTGTGTGTGTGTGTGTGTGCATGTACATGTGCATGTACATGTGCATGTGTGTATGTGTGTGTGTGTTTACACGCACGTGTGTGTGTGTGTGTGTGTGTGTGTGTGTGTGTGTGTGTGTGTGTGTGTGTGTGTGTGTGTGTGTGTGTGTGTGTGTGTGTGTGTGTGTGTGTGTGTGTGTGTGTGTGTGTGTGTGTGTGTGTTAGGGGGTATTGATCACTGTCCAGTCCCCTACACCCCCCCCCCCATTTCACCACATGACCCCCCCCCCCCCCCACGCACACACACACACACACACACACACACACACACACACACACACACACACACACACACACACACACACACACACACACACACACACACACACACACACACACACACACACACACACACACACACACACACACACACAAACACACACTCAGCTGCGTAATAACGAAGGCCTTTGTAGTCCTCCAAGACTACACACACACACAGACTCAGACTGAGGCCCACAGTACAGTGACTAAACAAATGGAAGGAATTACTACAACTCCAGAAGTGAATTATGGGGGTTTTCCTGTTGGACGTCTGTTCCTCTTATTATATTACAAGTGCATTAATGCAACCAGCAGAAATGAAATGAACTGAAATGAAATGAGATGGGGAGGGGTGGGGGCAGTAAAAAGTTTGTGCTGTACTGTATATTGTTGTAATGGCGGTGTAAATAGTAGGGGGAGGACCATCTCACTATGAGGTCTTTACATATACACACACACACGACGCGACGCTTTTGTTGTTTTATTCACACAGTCGTAATAATAATGGGACGACCTTTAGTCAGAGTTTCCAAGTGCTGCGAGCTTCGTTTGGTCCACAATGGCCAGACTCAACATGGCACGACTTGTCGCACGTTTACAGCTCTGTTCTGTTCGAGTGCCACATGTTCACTTTTTTTCTTGCCCTCTTTCACTTGATGTAGCTGCACCGTGAATGGTAATCTAGAGCAGTGAGTCTTAACCTTTTTTTCTTAAAGCACCCCTTTACCTGTGCTCAAAACAAGCCGCGCACCCCCAACCCAAACTTCTATACATGTGTACGCACTAAAAAATGATTTAAGTGATTAATTACAGTGATTCTTGTTGTTTGAGACACTAATCAATATCTTAATGCCTTTACATGGAGACCAAAATATGTATTAATTTGGGTTTGATTTGGCCTATTTGAAATGTTCGCAAGCAGAGTTTTGGTCACAACCTCAACACAAGCAAAATTCTGTGCACTCCCTGAAATCTCTGGCGCACCCCCAGGGGGTCCCCGCACCCCAGGTTAAGAACCATTGATATACAGTACTCAGGGCTGGTCTGAGTTAGGCCGGGCATTTTCAGCAAAGACTGGTCCGCCAGGCATTGAGAGAGTCGATGAAGCATGTGACGACATTTTTAATCATCTATTACGTACAAGCTATTTTGACCACAACAGCCAAAATGAATATGCAAATCTGACTCTGAGCAGATCTGCTGTCGCGGAATGAGGACTGATACCACTACACTGAGGGGAAGACCAGGCCAAAATCATCAACAGTCCAGCGGGCAAATGCCCTCAAATGCAGTAGGTACAGCGCCAGTCTACTAATTTCCCAAGGTGTACGCTTTGTCTGGATAGAAATGTACATTGGCTCCGACAGCACTGCGGCGCACTTTGCTTCCGACATAGTTCGGACCCCCAAACCAAATTTCACACGAACATAGCATTGATGGTCAATGGGCGGCGTCGACATAATAGAACTTGTGTCTAATTACTATCCGACATCGGCGAATGTCCGCGGACATCGGCGCCAGTTTGCAGGGTTCTATTGAAAACAATGAAATCGAATTTTTGCCCAGCAGTGCTCAGCACTTTGTCGGAGCCGGTGTGCGGAAGCCCTTATACTGTAATTACAGTATCAGCAGGGCCTCTAACAGCGTTGTTTTCCATAACAGCTTTGACTTGAGCCCCTAGGACAAAGTCATCTGAAAGGACCCCCCACCCAAAAACATTCAATGGCCTCATTTGATACATTCAATTCAGAATTAACTCACTGAATGAAGCTTAATTTTGCTTTGAAAACGCCATGTGAACAGTTCCCAATTCAGAATTAAATGAAAGATCAAACAAAGTACACTTGACGGAATTCTTTAACTCTGAATTATTTATTCTGAATTAAAAATGTCATGTAAACGTAGCCAATGTTATTCAATTCTGGGCCACCTCTCTCCCTGGGCCTCAGACTACTTATCCCCTGACAACTGATAGCCCCTCCCATCCAGATTCGAACCTGAGTCACCATTGACAATGTTGCCTGTATGGTATGGGTGTTAGCGCAGTGCACCACAGTGCCCACTCCATTTCAAAATTCACAGTTTTACAAGTCGATGACATGCTGAAGCAATTTTATGTTTGAAAAACACCAAGTGTCACTTTAAGACTTTGTGGATGGATGCAATCACACTGATTGGCCAGTGATGAGGTGGGCAGACAGAAGTTCTCCATCACCCGATTTGGCCGGCCTGTGACATGTAAAAAAAAAAGAAACTTAATGTGCGTCACTTTGCCATTGTTCAGAGTGGGTGGGTGACTGCTGCCGGCTTACATAGAATTTGTTGGTGTCAAAACATCCAAGTCTAAAACATGCATTTGCAGCCAGAAATTTGGGCCAAACATCTGATAATGCCTTTCTTTATTGGCCTAGTGAAAGTTTGTGAAATTCGCTTACTTGGCAGCTAGGGCTGGTCATAATTTCTGGGTTGTGATGTATTGGTCAATTGTGTGTTGTCCGAAACCTTAAATCAACTAACTCCCTCTTAAAATTATGTGAAAAATACATCCATTCTGATAACCCTAGGGGTTGAAATGTCATGTCCTTGAGTAGCTTGTTCTGCTCTCTCTCTCTCTCTCTCTCTCTCTGTTTCTCTCGCGCGCATGCTCTCTCTCTCTCTCTCTCTCTCTCTCTCTCTCTCTCTCTCTCTCTCTCTCTCTCTCTCTCTCTCTCTCTCTCTCTCTCTCTCTCTCTCTCTCTCTCCCTCTCTCTCTCAGTTCACACTTTGGACTATGGAATTTGATGTCTGCAGCCAAAGGTCCTACTGAAGGTCCAGCTCCATCTACCCCCTCTTCTCACACTCCCATTTGCTGAAACCACAGCCCTCATATCTCACCAGAGAGACAGTGAAAGTGTCTGGCACGCGGGAGACTCAGATGCTGCCTGCGGTAAATAAAAGGCCGAGGTGGAGATGTAATGAGTGCAGTCCAGCACCAGAAGCAGCAACATCGCCATGGTGACAGTGGCCTGGTACCATTGGCTTCCATTCCATTACTTTCCTTTCCATTCCATACAGGTCTGGGTGTCAAATATGAGGCTCGGGACCGGATTTGGCACCAGATTTGTAGAGGAAAAAAAAACTAAGAATGTAAAAAAACAGAGGTAAATATCAAGGCCATTATAAAGGTCATAATCAAGGCCATAGTATGGTGCAGATGTCTGAGATTACAGGTTTTCAATGCTTGAGAACAAATTTGGTCTTTTTGCTCGCCATTTACAAAATACATGTAGACTAATGCCCCCCAATGGCAACTAAGCACCGTCCCCTCTCAGCTGTATCTTTCTCAACGCACCCCTTGGGATCCCCGCTGTAGAGACCCGGTTGAGAAACACTACTCTAGACTCAGTCTTCTGTTTCCTGTTTGTGTCCAGCAACTGTACACTCTTTGTGGCTTAACTGGCTTAACACACATACACACACACACACACACACACACACACACACACACACACACACACACACACACACACACACACACACACACACACACACACACACACACACACACACACACACACATACACACACACACACACACACACACACACACACACACACACACACACACACACACACACACACACACAGAAACACACACACACACACACACACACACACACACACACACACACACACACACACACACACACACACACACACACACACACACACACACACACACACACACACACACACACACACACAGAGAAACACACACACACACAGAAAGGCTGGACGTCTCCCCATTCCATCCCAGGTTTGTGGATGAAACATTTTCTTGGGCTCGGTTGAAATGAGGCAGCTAATAAAAGACGCATCTCAATGCCGTGCCACATCCCAAAAATAGTCAGTGTGCGCAGCGCAGACAACAAGGAATGCCATTCACTCACATTCACGGACTAGCCATTTCTTTTTATTTACTCTATTTTTTGGTCACAGAAAGGCTTTTCGCATGTCCAGTCTGAGGTTATTATATGTCTTACTTTTTTTCTTAAAGAAAAGAACGAAAAGGGAGGGGGGAAACATCGCTCCAGTCCTCCAGAGTAATTTCCAAGATCCGGCTTCACGGTGTCCTTACGGAGGGGAAAAACGACCGACTAACTGACTGACTAAGGGGACCGTCTGCATTGTCCATTTTCGTCATGCCCTTTAAGTGCATTTCATGCCTTTCCACGCTGTAACAAGAACAAAGTTACGGCACTTTTAAGTGCCCTCTGAGCTAAACTGAGAGACTCACAACAGGGGACGTGTCGCTAAGTGGCTGAGCGCTATATCCTGTTGGGGGGTGTGGGGATAGCACAGATTTTGCTTTTCTTCTCTCTTTCGTTTTCTTTCTTTCTTTCTTTCTTTCTTTCTTTCTTTCTTTCTTTCTTTCTTTCTTTCTTTCTTTCTTTCTTTCTTTCTTTCTTTCTTTTGATCTGTCTCTTTCTTTCTTACTTACTTTTTTTTTTGGTCATAATAAGTAGTGGAAAAAGTCACACAGAATAACATGACCACTATGGTGAGACACTCACTATCTTCTCATGCCATGCCTTTTTGCCTCTGTTTCTTAAGTGTCTTCTCTCATGTGGTATGCAAGCATTTCCCAGTCCTGGCCTTCATTTAGCAACCCCGAACAGTGACAGTGTTTTTTTTCTTTTTTTAATTATTCCTTTTAAACAGTGAACTTGGGAAATGAAGGTCTTCTCAACAAGGCCTCATTAACGGAGGCGGACTTTTCTTTAGGCAAACCTAGGCAATTGCGCAGGGCCCAGATCAAATCTGACCTCCATAGGGGCCCCAACTGTCACACCAGTCAAAACATAAAAAAGTAGTCACTTACGTAAAGTAATCGAAGATATAAATGAGACAACACACTAAAAAAGCGCCAAAACTTTTATTTCTCTAATAATGTCTTTTGAGGGCCCCATGTTTATATTTCACCTAGGGCCCCAAAATGGCTAGATCCGGCCCTGCTCATGAAGTATTTCATGGCACACTCTGGTTAACATGGCATGTCTTTTCACAGACATACAGTACACAACATTGAGTTTTATGTTTTCCTTTCTGTTTTACAACCACCAAGGGGTTAATTTATCGTTGTGTGTTGTTTGACTTTGCCAAAAGGCCAGTGCTTCCTTTGTTTTTTGTTCATTTGTTCATTTTTTTGTTCAATAGGATGACTTGGAGTTGATTAGAATGTAGAATGTGATTTTTCAAAAGTATCATTGCTGTAGAACTGTTGAAGGTTGACTATGAGATTGCAACCAAGTTGCTACCTTGGTTAGCAACGATGCTGTTGAGGTTGACTATGATATTGCAACTGGTTAGCAACTATGCTGTTGAGAAACACACCCCTGATTAGGTTTGCCAATAACCTGTGAGACACTAACGGTGCATTCACATCAACGGCGCGGACGTCCACTTAAAGTCAACTTCACGTCCACTTCACGTGTCCGTTATCAGTCCGAAACGGTTACAACCCAGGTCAAAAAAATGTGTACTTAAGTGTACTTTAAATATATTTAATTTTCTGAAAGTATATTTTAAGTACACTCTATTTATCAAGTACAGTACTTAAGTATGGTATTTAAAAATATACTTATAGTTTAGTGTATTTTAAATATATTTTAAAATAATTTGTATTATTAAAGTTATGTACTTAAATATAGTTTTATAAAATATACTGTTAGTGTATTGTATTTTGAATGTATTTTAAGTATATTTGTATTTTAAAAGTAATGTGCTAAGTGTAGTATTGTCAAATATACTATTAGTGTATTATATTTTAAGTGTATTTCAAGTATATTTGTATTTTAAAAGTAATGTGCTAAAGTGTAGCATTATAAAGTATACTATTAGTGTATTACACTTTAAGTGTATTTTAAGTATCTTTGTATTTTAAAAGTTATATACTTAAGTGTAGTATTATAAAATACACTATTAGTGTATTGTATTTAAATGTATTGTAAGTACATTTGTATTTTAAAAGTAATGTGCTTAAGTGTAGTATTGTCAAATATACTATTAGTATATTGTATTTTAAGTCTATTTTAAGTACATTTGTATTTTAAAAGTAATGTGCTAAAGTGTAGCATTATACAGTGTACTATTAGTGTATTATATGTTAAGTGTATTTTAAATATCTTTGTATTTTAAAAGTTATGTACTTAAGTGTAGTATTGTAAAATACACTATTAGTGTATTGTATTTAAATGTATTGTAAGTACATTTGTATTTTAAAAGTAATGTGCTAAAGTGTAGTATTGTCAAATATGCTATTAGTATATTGTATTTTAAGTCTAATTTAAGTACATTTGTATTTTAAAAGTAATGTGCTAAAGTGTAGCATTATACAGTATACTGTTAGTGTATTATATTTTAAGTGTATTTTAAGTATCTTTGTATTTTAAAAGTCATGTACTTCAGTGTAGTATTATGATATATACTATTAGTATATTCTATTTAAATGTATTTTAAGTACATTTGTATTTTAAAAGTAATGTGCTTAAGTGTAGCATTATAAAGTATACTATTAGTGTATTATATTTTAAGTGTATTTTAAGTATCTTTGTATTTTAAAAGTTATGTACTTAAGTGTAGTATTATAAAATACACTATTAGTGTATTGTATTTAAATGTATTGTAAGTACATTTGTATTTTTAAAGTAATGTGCTTAAGTGTGGTACTGTTAAATATACTATTAGTATATTCAATTTTAAGTCTATTTTAAGTACATTTGTATTTTAAAAGTAATGTGTTAAAGTATAGTATTATAAAATACACTATTAATGTAATGTATTTAAGTGTATTTTAAGTGTATTTGTATTTTGAAAGTAATGTGCTAAAGTGTGGTATTAGAAAATATACTATTAGTGTATTGCATTTTAAGTGTATTTTAAGTTTATTTGTATTTCTAAAGTAATGTGCTAAAGTGTGGTATTAAAAAATATACTATTAGTGTATTGTAATTTAAGTGTAGTTTAAGTGTATTTGTATTTTTAAAGTAATGTGCTAAAGTTTGGTATTAGGAAGAATATTTGAAACGTACTTTAAGTTAAGTATGATTTTAGTATATTAAGTACACTTGTACAAAGTTTGATTTTAGTACCAAAAAGTCAACTTAAAATGTGTTAAAGCTCTACTTAATTATATTTCAAGTGTATTTAAGTATACTATAAGTTGTCCCAAAATAACACAACTTAAATATGTACTTCTGCAGCATGCTATAAAGTGCTTTCTTATGACCTTGAATTAGATTTGTAGCATACTTCAAATAGTTACACTTAACCACATGTTAAAGTACACATTAAACATCTTTTAAAGTGAATTAGTAAGTATATTTAAAATGTACTTACAGTTAAGTATGATTTTAGCATATTAAGTACACTTCTGCAAAGATTGATTTTAGTACCAAAACGTCAGCTTAAAATGTGTTAAAGCTCTACTTAATCATACTTCAAGTGTATTTAAGTATACTATAAGTTGTCCCAAAATAACATTCTTTAAATACACACTTTTGAAGTATATTTTAAATACAAAAACACATACTTATTAAGTATATTAAGTACATTTTGTTTCACCTGGGTACTTTTTTTAACCATCATTTTAGTGTATTTTAACCTAGGCTTATTTATTCATTATGCTTTGTAACATTAAATAACCTTCCACCTTCCATTTTGTTAATGTATTTTCATGGTAAAAACACCATATTGAAGAGCACAAACAGATCTTAAAAAGGCATGTAAGGCCTTACCTATTACACTTTTAAGCACAATACTGAAGTCTGTACTTAAGTTGTGTTATTAGTGTATTAAGTGCACTTTAAGTGTACTTTTTGGTGCACAAATTAAACATGTAAAAGTGTCTTTAATTCGATAAAAGCATACCACCACCAATGATTTCTAAGTATTATTATTAAATATATAAAAGTATACTTAAAGTGTACTACTCAAGACTATTACTTCAAGAACGTAATTGTGCCTGTTGAAGATCAGGTAGTTGTGGTCTAGTGGTTAGAGTGCAGGTCTGTGGTTCAGTGAGTTGTGGGTTCAAATCCTGGTTGAGGCAGTGGTTGTCGTCTGAAGTGAAGGTGAAAGGAAGGTTCATGTGAATGGCTGATGGTTGTGAACAAGACAATGTACAATGGAAATGAGCAATTCGAGATTACATTAATATTTTTTTCATATACTTAAAGTGTACTTAAAATAAATATATTTGAAATGTGCTTAAAGTAAAATCTACTTGTAGTATACTTAAAATACATTTAGAGTCAATACACTTAAAATGTACTTAAAGACCTTGAAATAGATTTGTAGTATACTTAAAATACACTAAACTGCATGCTAAAGTACAAAATAAACATATTTTAAAGTGAATTAGTAAGTATGTTTGAAATGTACTTAAGTTAAGTATGATTTTAGTATATTAAGTACACTTGTACAAAGTTTGATTTTAGTACAAAAAAGTCAACTTAAAATGTGATTAAGCTCTACTTAATTATATTTCAAGTGTATTTAAGTATACTATAAGTTGTCCCAAAATAACACAACTTAAGTATGTACTTCTGCAGTATACTATAAAGTACTTTCTCATGACATTGAAATAGATTTCTAATGTACTTAAAATGCACTTATCCGCATGCTAAAGTTCACATTAAACACATTTTAATGTGACTTGGTTAGTATACTTATAATGTACTAAAAGTTAAATATATTTTTAGTATATTAAGTACACTTGTACAAAGTTTAATTTTAGTACAAAAAAGTCAACTTAAAATGTGATTAAGCTCTACTTAATTATATTTCAAGTGTATTTAAGTATACTATAAGTTGTCCCAAAATAACACAACTTAAGTATGTACTTCTGCAGTATACTATAAAGTACTTTCTCGTGACGTTAAAATAGATTTCTAATGTACTTAAAATGCACTTATCCGCATGCTAAAGTACACATTAAGTACATTATAAGTATACTAACCAAGTCACTTTAAAATGTGTTTAAAGTTAAATATATTTTTAGTATATTAAGTACACTTATACAAAGTTTAATTTTAGTACAAAAAAGTCGACTTAAAATGTGTTTAAGCTCTACTTAATTATATTTCAAGTACATTTAAGTATACTATAAGTTGTCCCAAAATAACATTCTTTAAATACACACTTTTGAAGTACACTTTAAATACAATAAAACGTACTTATTAAGTATATATTAAGTACACTTTTTTTTTACTTGGGAATACATGAAAACAGATAATGCCTTGCAGACAGGTGCGCGGTGTAAGCGCGGTCTACGATGTTCCTTGAAAATAGAACTCGAGTCTATTATCCAGCACGGACGTCCACGTTCAATGAGCGGCTTCCATTGAAAATGAATGGCTGCTGCCCGCGGATAGAACGTGGACGTTGACTGTGCAGTGTGAAAGGCAGCCCGCGAACCTCTCGGGCTCGCGATGCTCTCGGAGACGTTAAGTGAACGTGAACACCTTGGTGTGCATGCACCGTGAGTCTCTGTTTGCTTTGAGTTCCACTGTAGTTTGTTTCACTGTTTACTGACGTCAAGACAGTTTGATGAAACAGACCAAAAGTGTTTGCATGTAGATCATGTATATCACAAGTACGTACAGTAGGTCATGTACTGTAGATTCCTTCTCTGTCTCACATGCGCTCACACACACACTTGCACACATGCATGCATGTCCACACACACACACACACACACACACACACACACACACACACACACACACACACACACACACACACACACACAC
>NC_085874.1:45296617-45302591 GCF_034702125.1 Engraulis encrasicolus | reverse complement strand
AGAGAGAGAGAGAGAAAGAGATGATGTGTCGATGGCGCTTTTATTTTCTCCACTTCTGTGTATATATTTGTGTCTAAAAAGGAGTAATGAGAAGTGTCAGTGTAAAATATTGAGGTCCTCCCCCCACCCCCTGATTTGCCACAGAAATGTATTGCTGTTTTTTTTTGTTGTCAAACACGCCATTGTCACTGTTTAACACTGACATGAGGAAAAAAAATAGTGTGGAGCTTGAATGAATGTGTTTACGTGACTTGATATTTTCTCTGCCCCCGAGATTTAAAAACTGTCAGTGACATTGGCGTCACTGTTGAGTCTATGTTGTCTGTCTCTCTGATGTTCAGGTCATTTCGTTCCTTGATGTAGTGTGTGTGTGTGTGTGTGTGTGTGTGTGTGTGTGTGTGTGTGTGTGTGTGTGTGTGTGTGTGTGTGTGTGTGTGTGTGTATGTGTGTGTTTGTGTATGTGTGTGTGTGTGTGTGTGTGTGTGTGTGTGTGTGTGTGTGTGTGTGTGTGTGTGTGTGTGTGTGTGTGTGTGTGTGTGTGAGAGAGTGTGTGTGAGTGTGTGTGTGTGTGTGTGTTAGGGGGTATTGATCACTGTCCAGTCCCCTACACCCCCCCCCCCCCATTTCACCACATGACCCCCCCCCACACACACACACACGCACACACACACACACACACACACACACACACACACACACACACACACACACACACACACACACACACACACACACACACACACACACACACACACACACACGCACACACACACACACACACACACAAACACACACTCAGCTGCGTAATAACGAAGGCCTTTGTAGTCCTCCAAGACTACACACACACACACAGACTCAGACTGAGGCCCACAGCACAGTGACTAAACAAATGGAAGGAATTACTACAACTCCAGAAGTGAATTATGGGGGTTTTCCTGTTGGACGTCTGTTCCTCTTATTATATTACAAGTGCATTAATGCAACCAGCAGAAATGAAACAAACTGAAATGAAATGAGATGGGGAGGGGTGGGGGCAGTAAAAAGTTTGTGCTGTACTGTATATTGTTGTAATGATGGTGTAAATAGTTCCCTCTACTAGTAGGGGGAGGACCATCTCACTATGAGGTCTTTACATATACACACACACGACGCGACGCTTTTGTTGTTTTATTCACGTAGTCGTAATAATAATGGGACGACGTTTAGTCAGAGTTTCCAAGTGCTGCGAGCTTCGTTTGGTCCACAATGGCCAGACTCAACATGGCACGACTTGTCGCACGTTTACAGCTCTGTTCTGTTCGAGTGCCACATGTTCACTTTTTTTCTTGCCCTCTTTCACTTGATGTAGCAGCACTGTGACTGGTAATCTAGAGCAGTGGTTCCCAACCTTTTTCTTCAGGGACCCATATTTTTACCATTTTAAGCTTTTGTGACCCAACCGCGTGAGCGGGAGTGACACGATACTCTGTTTCCTGCGAAAACTCATTAGCTATCATTTCATTCCTCAATTTGTCTTCAGTCAAATATAGAATACATGTTTTATGTATCACATTTTGTTGCTTCTATATGCATGCTTATATTAGTTTAAATGCTTTGTTATATATTAAACGTGCTATATATGGTATTGAAATTAAACCCCTTAAAATGAAGAGGGCTTCGCGACCGACTGTGGATGTTTGGTGACCAATAGGTTGGGTCCCGGCCCATAGGTTGGGAAACACTGATCTAGAGCAGTGAGTCCTTTTTTTCTTAAAGCACCCCTTTACCTGTGCTCAAAACAAGCCACGCACCCCTAACCCAAACTTCTATACATGTATACGCACTAAAAAATGATTTAAGTGATTAATTACAGTGATTCTTGTTTGAGACACTAATCAATATCTTAATGCCTTTACATGGAGACTAAAATATGTATTAATTTGGGTTTGATTTGGCCTAATTGAAATGTTCGCAAGCAGAGTTTTGGTCACAACCTCAACACAAGCAAAATTCTGTGCACCCCCTGAAATCTCTGGCGCCCCCCCAGGGGGTCCCCGCACCCCAGGTTAAGAACCACTGATCTACAGTACTGTACTCAGGGCTGGTCTGGGCCAGGCCGGGCATTTTCAGCAAAGACCGGTCCGCCAGGCATTGAGAGAGTCGATGAAGCATGTGACAACATTTTTAATCATCTATTACGTACAAGCTATTTTGACCACAACAGCCAAAATGAATATGCAAATCTGACTCTGAGCAGATCTGCTGTCGCGGAATGAGGACTGACACCACTACACCGAGTGGAAGACCAGGCCAAAATCATCAACTGTCCATTGGGTAAATGCCCTCAAATGCCCTATGGACTAGCCTGGTAAACCAGCACCACCCGCTGGGACGCCAAAATTTTTCAGCTGCGAGTGGGTCTGGCCTTGGATCTGAGAACGGTCGGGGTTTTGCGGGAGTGACGACGAAGCTCGCAACAACGTTGGGAAAGCACATCAACGACAAAGATCGCCGATTGGTCAGAGCGCCAGCATGGTTTGAAAAAACAACAGGTTGTTCTCATCAACGATCTTAGGAGGTATCGTTCATCGGGGCCAGACTAAATTACTCCGGTCTCACATTTAGGCTGTTTTATCAGGCTACCTATGGACAGTAGGTACAGCGCCAGTCTACTAATTTCCCAAGGCGTACGCTTTGTCTGGATTGAAATTTATTATACTGTAATTACAGTATCAGCAGGGCCTCTAACAGCTTTGATTTGAGCCCCTAGGACAAAGTCATCTGAAAGGACCCCCCACCCAAAAACATTCAATGGCCTCGTTTATATGATACATTCAATTCAGAATTAACTCACTAAATGAAGCTTGAATTCTGCTTTGTGAAAACGCCATGTGAACAGTTCCCAATTCAGAATTAAATGAAAGATCAAAGTACACCTGACGGAATTATTTGATTCTGCATTATTTATTCTGAATTAAAAATGTCATGTAAATGTAGCCAATGTTATTCAATTCTGGGCCACCTCTCTCCCTGGTCCTCAGACTACTTATCCTCTGACAACTGATAGCCCCGCCCATCCAGATTCGAACCTGAGTCACCATTGACAATGTTGCCTGTATGGTATGGGTGTTAGCGTAGTGCGCCACTGCGCCCACTCCATGTCAGAATTCACAGTTTTACAAGTTGATGACATGCTGAAGCAATTTTTTGGTTGAAAAACACCAAGTGTGACTTTAAGACTTCGTGGATGGATGCAATCACACTGATTGGCCAGTGATGAGGTGGGCAGACAGAAGTTCTCCATCACCCGATTTGGCCGGCCTGTGACATGTACAAAAAAAAGAAACGTAATGTGCGTCACTTTGCCATTGTTCAGTGTGGGTGGGTGAATGCTGCCGGCTTACATAGAATTTGCTGGTGTCAAAACGTCTGAAACATTGCACTTGCAGCCAGAAATTTGGGCCAAACATCTGATAATGCCTTTCTTTATTGGCCTAGTGAAAGTTTGTGAAATTCGCTTACTTGGCAGCTAGGGCTGGTCATCATTTCTGGGTTGTGATGTATTGGTCAATTGTGTGTTGTCAGAAACCTTAAATCAACTAACTCCCTCTTAAAATTATGTGAAAAATACATCCATTCTGATAACCCTTGGGGTTGACATGTCATGTCCTTGAGTAGCTTGTTCTGCTCTCTCTCTCTTTTGCTCTCTCTCTCTCTCTCTCTCTCTCTCTCTCTCTCTCTCTCTCTCTCTCTCTCTCTCTCTCTCTCTCTCTCTCTCAGTTCACACTTTGGACTATGGAATTTGATGTCTGCAGCCAAAGGTCCTACTGAAGGCCCAGCTCCATCTACCCCCTCTTCTCACACTCCCATTTGCTGAAACCACAGCTCTCATATCTCACCAGAGAGACAGTGAAAGTGTCTGGCACGCGGGAGACTCAGATGCTGCCTGCCGTAAATAAAAGGCAGAGGTGGAGATGTAATGAGTGCAGTCCAGCACCAGAAGCAGCAACATCGCCATGGTGACAGTGGCCTTGGATACGCTTCCGTTCCATTACTTTCCTTTCCATTCCATACAGATGTGGGTGTCAAATATGAGGCTCGGGACTGGATGTGACCTGTCCAATTTGGCACCAGATTTGTAGAGGGAAAAAAACTAAGAACGTAAAAAAACAGAGGTAAATATCAAGGCCATTATAAAGGTCATAATCAAGGCCATAGTATGGTGCAGATGTCTGATATTACAGGTTTTCAATGCTTGAGAACAAATTTGGTCTTTTTGCTCGCCATTTACAAAATAGACTAATGCCCCCCAATGGCAACTAAGCACCGTCCCCTCTCAGGTGTATCTTTCTCAACGCACCCCTTTCGGATCCCCAACGCTGTGGAGACCCGGTTGAGAAACACTACTCTAGACTCAGTCTTCTATTTCCTGTTTATGTTCAGCAACTGTACACTCTTTGTGGCTTAACTGGCCTACTTTTAGGGTATTTAGTGGCAAACAAACACACACACACATTCACACACACACACACACCACACGCACACACACAAACACAAGAACACACGCACACACATAACACACACACACACACACAAACACACACACACACACACACACACACGCACACACGCACACACACACACACACACACACACCACACACACACACACACACACACACACACACACACACACACATAGAGAGAGAGAGAGAGAGAGAGAGAGAGAGAGAGAGAGAGAGAGAGAGAGAGAGAGAGAGACACACACACACACACACACACACACACACACACACACACACACACACACACACACACACACACACACACACACACACACACACACACACACACACACACACACACACACACACACACACACACACACATAGAGAGAGACACACCTCGAACACACGCACACACATACATGGACACACCTCGAACACACACACACACACGCATACACACACACACACACACCACACACACACACACACACACACACACACACACACAGAAACACACACAGAGAGAAAGGCTGGACGTCTCCCCATTCCATGCCAGGTTTGTGGATGAAACATTTTCTTGGGCTCGGTTGAAATGAGGCAGCTAATAAAAGACGCATCTCAATGCCGCGCCACATCCCAAAAATAGGCAGTGTGCGCAGCGCAGACAACAAGGAATGCCATTCACTCACATTCACGGACTAGCCATTTCTTTTTATTTACTCTATTTTTTTGGTCACAGAAAGACTTTTCGCATGTCCAGTCTGAGGTTATTATATGTCTTACTTTTTTTCTTACAGAAAAGAACGAAAAGGGAGGGGGGAAACATCCCTCCAGTCCTCCAGAGTAATTTCCAAGATCCGGCTTCACGGTGTCCTTACAGAGGGGGAAAAAACGACCGACTAACTGACTGACTAAGGGGACCGTCTGCATTGTCCATTTTCGTCATGCCCTTTAAGTGCATTTCATGCCTTTCCACGCTGTAACAAGAACAAAGTTACGGCACTTTTAAGTGCCCTCTGAGCTAAACTGAGAGGCACAACAGGGGACGTGTCGCTAAGTGGCGGAGCGCTATATCCTGTTGGGGGGTGTGGGGATAGCACAGATTTTGCTTTTCTTCTCTCTTTCGTTTTCTTTCTTTCTTTCTTTCTTTCTTTCTTTCTTTCTTTCTTTCGTTTGATCTGTCTTTCTTTCTTTCTTACTTACTTTTTTTTTTTGGTCATAATAAGTAGTGGAAAAAGTCACACAGAATAACATGACCACTATGGTGAGACACTCACTATCTTCTCATGCCATGGCTTTTTGCCTCTGTTTCTTAAGTGTCATCTCTCATGTGGTATGCAAGCATTTCCCAGTCCTGGCCTTCATTTAGCAACCCCGAACAGTGACAGTGTTTTTTTTTCCTTTTTTAATTATTCCTTTTAAACAGTGAACTTGGGAAATGAAGGTCTTCTCAACAACGCCTCATTAACAGAGGCGGACTTTTCTTTA
>NC_085874.1:45276617-45289117 GCF_034702125.1 Engraulis encrasicolus | reverse complement strand
AAGACAGAACATCAAAATGAAAGAGTAAATATTATGTTTACTTACATTTTAGCTGATATGCCTTATGTTGAAAATATCATGACTGAATATCATTTGATGACAATGATTATGATCATTTTCTTCTATGTTTATTTAACACCCCAGAGTCCACACCATGGTAGAACATACGCGGAATGTCTAACTCTTCTATTCTGAAACTACATTCGCACAAGTACATTCAAAAATCACAGCCAAGCTTAAATTGTTCTCAGTCATGTAATCACATGAATGCAACTAGTGAAATTCTGAAAACCGTGGTTCTTCACAACACTTTCAGGGGAGAGCGGAAAAAAAAGGGAATGTTTCGTGAAACACGGATGTCTTTGATTTATTTCTTAGTAGTACGAGACTTAGTAGTGCGTGACTAATGTTTCAATGTCACATTCTTCATCAGAGTCTGTTTTGCTATGTTTTTTAATTTAAAGGTGCACTCTGTTGGATTGTGATCAGAGTAGGTATTACAACTAAGTTGCTCATTGAAATTGCGCTGTCTACTGCCAAATGCGATCTTTTCATGAATATTTTCTTAACAATGAACCAATATCCACTTGTACAGTGAGGAGAATAAGTATTTGATCCCTTGCTGATTTTGTTAGTTTGCCCACTAATAAAGACATCATCAGTCTTTAATGTTAATGATAAAATGTATTCTAATATGGAGAGACAGAATATCAAAAAGAAAATCCAGAAATGAACTCTAAAGAATATATATTAATTGATTTATATTTCATTGAGGGAAATAAGTATTTGATCCCCTGCCAACCATTAAGAGTTCTGATCCCGCAGATCAAATGGCACTTCCAATCAACTTGTTATCTGAATTGAAAACACCTATTAATAGTAACCTGCACAAAAGCCACATTGAATCTGCAGAATCAGTCCATAGTATCAGTCAATCGATCAAACTAAACTCGCCAACATGGGAAAGACCAAAAAGCTGTCAAAAGATGTCAGGGACAAGATTTTAGAACTCAACAAGGCTGACATGGGCTCCTGGATATTAAGGAGCAAACTGTTGGTGCATTTCTTCCAAATTTTAGGACATTCAAAATGATCATCAATCATCAAATTTAGGCCTGTCTGTGGTTCCACACAAGATTTGACCTTGTGGGGATTCAATAACCAGAAAAACAGAGATTAAGCTCCCTGAAACTGTATGGGGAGAGCTAGGAAATTATCTCAAGGCAGCTGGGACCTCTATCACTAAGAAAAGTATTGGAAACACTTAATACCACAGCGGATCAAAGTCCTGCAGTGCATGTATGGTAACTCTGCTTCAGAAGGAACCTGTTCAGGCTCACCTGAGGTTTGCCAATGAACATAAAACGATTAGGATATGATTAGGAGGTGCTGGAATCAGATGACACCAAAATCAAACTGTTTGGCATTAACACAACTCAATGTGTTTTGAGGAAGAGAAATGCTGCCTATGATCCCAAGAACAACACCTTCTCCAACATCATACATGAAAGTGAAAACATTATGTTTTGAGGCTGTTTATCTGGCCAAGACACAGGACAACTTCACATCGTCAAGAAATGGTTGGAGGGAGACATGTAAACGTACAATGCTGCATGCCAACCTCTTTCCCACCACCACTAGACTGAAGGTGGGTCATGGATTGGCCTCCCAATATGATTATAATCCATAACATACGGCCCAAGCAACGAAGGAGTAACTCAAGCAGAAGCCCATTAAGGCCATGAACTGGCCTAGACAGTTTCCAAACATTAACCCTATAATAATCCTGTGGAGGGAACAGAAGCTCCCATTTGCCAAGCTACAGTCATACAACTTAAATGATTAAGAGATGATCTGCAAAGAAAAGTGGACAAAAATCCCTGCTAATATATCCACAAACATTGTCATTAACTGAAATAAACATCTGACCTCTGTACAAGAAAACAAGGGCTTTGCCACCAAGTATCTTGTCTTCTTTGACTAGAGGGGTCAAATACTTATTTTCCACAATGTAATACAAATCAATTAAAATATATTCTTCAAAGTTATTTTCTAGATTTTCTTTTTGATATTCTGTCTCTCCATATTAGAATACATTTTATCATTAATATTATAGACTGCTCATGTCTTTATTAGTGGGCAAACCAACAAAATCAGCAAGGGATCAAATACTTATTCTCCTCACTGTATGACCAAAGTACAGAACGTTTTGCAGCTAAAGATGTAGAATATCCCCCTTTCCATGTATGAAAGTGCTATTTTTCCAGTCATATTGAATACTTCAAATTTGCTGCTGTTGGTAAATATTCATGAAAAAGCCAGCATGAATGGGCAGCATGAATTCTGTAAATACACTACTAAAAACATGACACAGTGCATCTTTGACCCATTTTGTCCTAAGCCCTTTCTGGGAAAGGGTGTCCTCCTCCTATCAAATCCTAAATATCTCAGCCTCCGAAGCACATACAAACATGAAATGAGTTACATTTAAAAGCCAAGACCCTCCCCTTGCATTGTAATGTGTTCATTCAGCTCTAACATACCCACATAGTTCATAAAACAGCTAAAATCTCAAAATCCTGAAAAACCCGTATATGTGTCTCCAGGACACATTGGATTAAGGAACCCTTAGTAATGGGCAATGACAATCGGCATGTACAGTATCTGTATGAGAATAGTGCTCATGTACATGTCAATGCCATGATTAAAGGTTAAAGTGAGCTCAGGAGGTCGGCCAGCTATTGTCATGGTACAGTACAGTAGTGGTTGGTGGAGGGGGCTGTGCTGGGGGAGAAATAGGGCCCGGGCACTTTTGACTTAAAGGGGCCCCTCATAATTAGCGGCGCAGAACTGTATCATCGGTGGGCCCCGCACCCTCGTGGGTCCCTATTTTCAGAAATGTAAAAAATATATGAAGAGTTCAGATGCAAAACCCCCTAACTCCATTTCTGAAGACCTGCACCTCTATATTTTTAGAGAACCCCGTTGTTGGTTTGGTTTACATTCATGTACTTGATAATACATATAAATGGATATATTACATCAATAAAATAAAAAAATATGCAATTTTGATAGCTTTGTATGAAATAAAAATGAATTAAGATTATTTTCTGAAAAAGGCACTTAGGGGGTTTTGCATCTGAACTCTTCAATATATTTATAATAAATAGGGGCCCACGGAGAAATGCCCGGTATTCCACATGGCCAGGGGCCCACAAGGGTGCGGGGCCCACGGGGAAATGCCCGTTATGCCAGATGGCCAGTCCAGCACTGATGGTGGAGAAAGTTTCTGCGGTAGGCTACAGTAAGACTCAACTCATCCACTCCTTCAGTCATCCCACTGGAGGTCCAGTCTGGAGAGGCTGCGGCTTTTCTGTGTGTGTGTGTGTGTGTGTGTGTGTGTGTGTGTGTGTGTGTGCGTGTGTGTGTGTGTGTGTGTGCGCATGTGTGTGTGTGTGCGTGCGTGCGTGCGTGCGTGTGTGTGCGTGCGTGCGTGCGTGCGTGTGTGTGCGTGCATGCGTGCGCTCGTGTGTGTGTGTGCGTGTGTGTGTGTGTGTGTGTGTGCGCGTGTGTGTGTCCAGTATGGCTCGCTGCAGCTGTGCATGTCAGCTCCATTTAGGAGTATGAACGCGAACAACGGCCCGGTGAGAAGGAGAGCGAGAGACACACAAGGCCCAGTGAGAGAGAGAGAGAGAGAGAGAGACAGAAGGCCAAGGGAGAGAGGGAGAGAGAGAGAGAGAGAGAGAGAGAGAGAGAGTCAGAGAGAGAGAGAGAGAGAGAGAGAGAGAGGGCCCAGTGAGAGGGGGGGGGGGGGGGGGGGCAGAGAGAGAGAGGGAGAGAGGGAGACGTCACGTCACAACAGAGGCAGAAAGTGTTGCCTGGCCACCCCCATCACCGTCGTTGCCATCGTTGCCACGCCAGATACACACACACACAAACACACACACACACACACACACACACACACACACACACACACACACACACACACACACACACACACACACACACACACACACACACACACACACACACACACACACACACACACACACACACACACACACACACACTTCGTTGCTGCACCAGGTGCACGCGTCTCGGCCGGCCTTCATTCTTATGAGGCGGTCCTTTCCCCCCACTACCCCCCCCCGCCATATTTTCATTTTACTTCCACACCACACCACCACCGACCCTTACCGCCTTACTCATAACTTTTCATCGCTCAATATCTTTATCAACCCAACATGTCTGCCCACATGTCTCTTTTTTCCTTCCCCCTTCTCTCTCTTCCTCCACCCAACCTCCCTTCTCCTCCCTCTCTCTGTCTCTCTCTCGCTCCCTCTGACTCTCTCTATTCTCCTCCACGTCTTCCTCCTCCTCCCTTCTCCTCTCTCTCTCTCTCCTCGGACTCTCTCTATTCTCCTCCACTTCTTCTTCCTCCTCCTCCTCCTCCCCTCTCTCTCGCTCTCTCTCTCTCTCTCTCTCTCTCTCTCTCTCTCTCTCTCTCTCTCTCTCTCTCTCTCTCTCTCTCTCTCTCTCTCTCTCTCTCTCCCTGGGCCTTCTCTCTCTTTCTCCCTCACTCTCTCTCTCTCTATTCTCCTCCACGTCTTGGGAGGCCTCACTGTAAATTATACAAGGAGGGGTAGAGAGCTCCCCCGTGTCTAGGTGTACATGGCCTACAATGATTCATGTCTTTTAAAAGGTCGAGTGAGCAAAACACATACGTAGCTTCAATGCTAGGCTGGCTTGCTAGCTACAGGGCTTTATTACTGCAAGTAGCCCGCTTGTAAAACACCACTGGCAGAGTCTGTCTTAAACTTAATTTAAGCTTCAGTGAAGGTTTTTTTGTTGCTTTTTACAAATTATTATTCCCCCTGTCCTCTCTCTTGTTTCGTCCTGACAAACAAATAGTATAAGGATTAGCTAAACAGGCTGTAAATGATGAGCTACATAAATGTCACCGCGGGATATTTCCTCATCGTTATTGCCCTCAATACAAGCAAACATACACTAGGCCTCACATTATGTGTACATACATACATTTTTATGAGATGCACAGGTTTTATGATCAGTTTTGACATGTGGATGAGTTTTATGGAAACCCTGGACGCTTTTGCTTCCAGAGTAGGGTGACCAGATTTTTGTAGTGTGAAACCGGGACACTCCGTGTGTGACTGAAGGACTTTTTTGGACTTTTTAGATGCCATTTCCTGCATTCTAATCAATTTTAGAGGGAGGAATGACAAATCGCAACGGACTCCTTCAGACTTTCTATACAAGCGCTGGCTGTCATTAATTGTGGCCGATAAACATGTAATCTTTTCCATATATTTACACTGATAGACATGGCGCAATGTAGTGGGTGGCCAAAACCGGGACATATTTGTGTCCCGAGAGGGTTTGCTCGGGACCTGGGACACACAACTCCAAACCGGGACTGTCCCGGTCAAACCGGGACGTCTGGTCACCCTATTCCAGAGTGCTGTACATTTAGAGAGATTAAGGCTACAAGTTCATACCAATCTAACATGCTCCCTGGTGACATATTTAATTTCTCCATAGGAAACTATTGGACATTTGAACAACAATTGTATTTCTAATAAGGTCCTCACCACATTGCACACGCTGTCTTTTGATTTGTGTATTATTCAGGTGTAAATGTATAAACAGTTCCTTTAAAATAACAAAGTACTACCATTTTGGTATCGATGGTAACTCTCAAAGACTATGTGTGTAACTGTAAGGAGTCTGTCAGAGCGCATGATGCAAGAAGGGAAAGAATGACTTGTAGTCGACGTCCCCGCGGACTGCCAAGGAAATGACTAAAATCGTAAAGTTGAGAAATTTGTTCCTGTGGACCCACTGCTTCCATATTTCAATTGGATTATAATAAAAATGTGTATTAAATTAATTTTATGTATTAGCTCCTACTCTTTACAGCTTGACCCTGGGACGATATGTTTTCATGTTCAGTACAGCTGGTGCTGTATGTAGAAGGGGTGAGTGGAGTGAGTGAGTTGGTGTGAGTGGGGTTTGGTGGGTTAGCATACATTTTGTAACTTGGGCAAGGTCTTTATTTCTTTACCCTACCCGTGACACGCTCCAATGGACTTCTGGGTGGCCATAGGCTGTGCCAACGCTGCCCCTCCCCCCGCCCCCCCCACACACACACACACACACCTTCCCACACACTCCTTCATCCCTTCATCCCTCCCTCTTCAAGCAACCCCCCTCGTGCATGTGTTTAATTTCTGAGATTTATTTATTTGTAGTCGGCCGTCGGATGAATATGCATAATGGAAAGTCCAATCTTGCCGGGTGTTGGCCTCTTTGCACAGCGTTTCCCCTGTTCATCCCAGCCAGCCTGTGGTTGGTCTGCTCTGCTCTGATGCAACCTGGTGCTCAAGGGCTGGACTGGCTATCTGGCATAGCAGGCATTTCCCGGTGGGCCCTGCACCCTTGTGGGCCCCTATTTTCAGAAATGTAAAAAAACAAAAAAAACAACAGCAAAAAACATAGGTGAGTCAGTTCTGCGCCGCTAATTATGAGGGAAAGTTCCTGGGCCCTATTTCTCCCCCAGCCCAGCCCTGCTTCTGCTTACGCAAATGTATGACCGAGCGAACGAATGAACAAAGTTGAACGAACCAACGAACAAAACCCTTATGGGCAGACAGGGGCCGCGCTGGTCCCGGTGACTGTACGTAGAGCCTTTTCCCTCCTCTTTTCCTCCTATTCCTACTCCCAATATAGAGTGTAAACTTTAACACTGTCGCATATGATCGCTCTATTTATACGCACATCCACCACCGGGGGAGACAGTAATGCAGTCATGAAATGGCGGGCCTAGTCCAGGTATGCTAACATTGACTTGCCAAAGGTGCCAGCGCGCTCACGTTGTGTGTGTGTGTGTGTGTGTGTGCTGTGTGTGTTTGTGTGTGTGTGTGTGTGTGTGTGTGTGTGTGTGTGTGTGTGTCTGTGTGTGTGTGGTGTGTGTGTGTGTGTGTGTGTGTCTGTGTGTGTGTGTGTGTGTGTGTGTGTGTGTGTGCGTGTGTGTGTGTGTGAGTGTGTGATTGTTTGTGTCTGTGTGCGTGTGCGTTTGTGTGTGTGTGCGTGTGTGTGTGTGTGTGTGTGTATGTGTGTGTGTGTGTGTGTGTGTGTGTGTGCGTGTGTGTGTGCGTGCGTATATGTGTGTGTGTGTGTGTGTGTGTGTGTGCGTGCACATGTGTGTGTGTGTGTTTGTGTGTGTGTGTGTGTGTGTGTGTGTGTGTGTGTGTGTGTGTGTGTGTGTGTGTAGGTGTGTGTGAGTTTCTTTGCCACATTAAGTGGGCCCACATTTCATCTTATTAATTTAATACGTTTCCCATCTTTGAAGAATCTCAGACTAGACTGAAGCTATTTGGGGTAGCCTCGTTTTGAGGAGAGGCTTTTAGAGCGTCTGACGGTGACCTGCTTCTTTGAGAAGGAAAAAGGGGGGAACCAACCTGTTTCCAAACCCTGCTCCAAATTCAATATATGTTTTATGCCGTGCATATATTTGCGCCTAAAATAATTCAAAGCAAATACATATAACGGAGGCTTGCTTTTTTTAATGTATTTTTTGGTCTTTTTGACTTTATTTATGATAGGACAGTGAAGGTGGCGACAGGAAGCGAGTGGAGAGGGAAAGACGTGGAAGGACTGGCAAAGGACCCGGACCGGGAATCGAACCCCGGTCAGCCGCATGGTGGACAAGTGCCTTACCGTTTGGCCACGGCAGGGCCAACGGAGGTTTGCTTGATGGTTGCTCTGGCCACCCTCCCCAACCCCCATACACACACACACACACACACACACACACCTCCCCCACCCCCAGATCACTCTATGTTCTCAGGGGATCTGAAGAGCCACAGGTCCGCCATCATCTGGATGTGATTACCTATACACGTGTTCCAGACAACACAGGTTGACATCCAGGGTTAAGCAAACGCAGCCAGAGCATAGGACCGTATCGTATATACACCATAGCATAGGCTCCATACTACATCCATCAGCCATCAGCTGCGCATGGCATGGCAGAGCTGTAGCCAGCTACCGTGCACGGCCGCAAGTGCGTGAGCCTCCGTCTTCGCTCGGAGGTTTAAACCAGTCGTTTTCAACGTGTGGGCCACTGGAGACCACTGACTGGTGGTCCAGAAGGATATTTCTACAACTGTCAGTCAGTTTCCATGACAAGCTTCTGTAGTATAGATTTGTTAAAACTATTAGGAGGCTAAAAGAAATCTAAGCCTTATAACTACAATAAGACAATCCTGTAGTTTGTATTAAAAAATAAATTATCTAAAATGATCTAAAACTGAATTTGCAGGTCTGAGTAAGCCTATCAATCCAGTCAGTACAGGTGGTTTCTGAAAAAAAAAGTGACTCTTTTGCGCCTCTTTTCCACTGCCGGTTTTCAGGTAGGCCTACAGCTCGCCACAGCGCAACTCGGCCACCACTTTTTGCTTTTCAAATAGGCACGACACAGCTCAATCAATCATAAAGCACAAAGTGTGAAAAGCTGAGTCGAGCTGTGTCAAACCGTAGTCCTACCAGAAAACCGGCAGTGGAAAAGAGCCTAAAGTGGTCCTTAGTCTGAAAAAGTTTGAGAAAGACCGGTTTACACCCGCCGCCACATCTGGTCCTCCCCACACCATAAAGCCGCGGGATCCGTCACACAACGGATGGCTGATCAATGGGCTGGCAAATTAAACCCAGTGCACTCTATCTTTGTCCTGACTTACACGAGCAAGCGAATGTGTAATACGTGATAAGAAGTAGGAGGAAGGAGTCAGATTCAATCTGAAGAAGACTGTTGAGGTCCAAACGTTATCCTGCCATGAACAAATAAAACACAACAAAAAGGATTCTAAGTGTGCGGACTCGTCACTCTGAAAACTACAGTTGACCTTCGTCCTGCACCTTTCCCTGGGATGTGCACAATCCTCTCCTTCAACAAAATGTAGGAGGAAGACATGCACTCGATATGGCATGTTTCGTTTCACAACATTGACATGTGGAATGATGCGATTTTCATAATGTATGAAGCATGAGGCAATGTATTTTGGATGTACTGTATGTTATGGCATGTTGTTAAGTCTTTGCCCAAAGGCGCCTGTAAGATACAGAATGTTGCATTAAAACGGAATCAACATCTGTAATTAAATGATTATATTATGTTATTTATAAATCAAATCAAATATTCAGTGTATCGGATGAAGGATATGCTATGAACGTCAACTAAAAACAAAGTCTAATAATTTAAAAAAAACCCTCAAACATCCAAATGAATAAAGTATGGTTTTGGAAGAATTTTAAGATGTCCACCATCATGCGTAAGACGGAGCTGGATGAAACCCCTCTATTTTGCTGTCAAGATGTTCTTTTGCTTATAATTAATGGCAGATGTTGTTTCATCAGGAACTCAGGAGTCAGTCTCCTCTCCTCTCCTCTCCTCTCCTCTCCTCTCCTCTCCTCTGAGTCTCCTCTCCTCTCAGTCTCTTCTCCTCTCCTCTCAGACTCCTCTCCTCTCCTCTCCTCTCCTCTCCTCTCCTCTCCTCTCCTCTCCTCTCCTCTCCTCTCCTCTCCTCTCCTCTCCTCTCCTCTCCTCTCCTCTCCTCTCCTCTCCTCTCCTCTCCTCTCCTCTCCTCTCCTCTCAGTCTCCTCTCCTCTCCTCTCTTTTCAAAGTGTCTTTAACTTTTTTGTTCCTCTCGTTAAGATCCATCATTGTGTCCATCAGTCAGGCTAAACGCCCGTCACTCCGCACGACTACGAGTCCCCCGTCTTTATTGTTTTTGCTTACTCTAGCGTATTGTATTGCCTCCCAAAGTAGCAGCGGAATGTGGCGTGGCTTCAGAAAAGTCAGAATGTTTTCGAACGAACAGAAAAATAGTATTTAACCATTCCAGATATGCAGTGGTCTGGCGGTTTTGGCAGTCAGGATGAGTTTACCCCGGTCGATTTATTCATAAAATCTCACTCCCACCCCAACCCCCCACCCCTTTCTCTTTCCCTCTCTCCTCTCTCTCTCTTTCTCTCTTCATGCATCTCATTCTCTTTTACCCTCTCTTCCTCTCTCTCTCCCTCTGTCTCTCTCTTCCTTCTCTCTTTTCCTCTGTCTCTCCCTCTTCCTTCTCTCTCTCTCCTCTCCCTCCCCCTCTCCCAGTAAGAGAGAGAGAGAGAGAAAAAAAGAGAGAGAGAGAGAGATCTGTAATTACAAGGGGAGGATGCGTGACTGAAGGTTGTGTCTCTGTCAGTAATGCAAGCCAGGAGCACGAGATAGCGTTTCAGCTCTCCTCTCCTCTCCTCTCCTCTCCTCTCCTCTCCTCTCTGCACTCGCTAGACTCTAGACTCAATCGGCTGTCGGTCGGGGCCACTGGCCTGCGTGTCCCACACTAAGCATCATTTTCTCCCCCGGGCTCGGGCCCTTGCATATAATTTAATTAGCCACAATTGGTCGGCTGATTGTTCCAGCAGCTGAGATGATGATCTGACGAGAGAGGAGTGGAGGGGAGGGGCCGGTGGGGGGGTGGAGGAGAGAGAAACAGAGACAGAGAGAGAGAGAGAGTGAAAAAGAGAGAGAGAGAAGGAGAGCAAGAGAGGTGGGTGATACAGCGTGCGCCACACAGCAATTTTCCAGTAAAACCTTCGAAAATCGCCCTCATCTGGCTCTAACTGGGAGTCGTGGACACACCAAAAGGAAAGGTGTCGTGTAGCCACACTGGAGGCCTCCCAGTTTCTTTACATTTACACCGATGGCTCACGTTGACAAGTCCTGCGCCAGGGGTTTTTCCCCCCCACCCAGCGCATTTCAAAGCGTATATATACTGCATGCATATATATATTTTACAGGTTTCGTGTTAAAAGTGTGATTGTATTTGACAACATAAATGTAATATACTTTAACTAAGCCAATCGCACTCTGAATTGTGAAAAAGGCAGACGGTTTTATTTTCCTTTCTGCGGCAGTTTTGCACGTCCCTGGCAGCGGACGGCATCCTCATGCGGATCCCTCACGTCAGCATTGATCCCGGCATGAATGGAAAAGCTTCATATTTCGTTTGTGTTTGTCCGTACTTTTCTGATTTCTCACCTCATCACATGGCAATTGAAAGTGACAACATAATTATCATATCACTCAGAACTGAGCCCTGCACGATGTGGGGAAAAGGAGGGAGAGACTTCATGCGAAGAAGAGGAAGAGGGAAAGAAAAGAGAGGAATAAGAGGAGGTGGAGGGAAGGAGGGAGGAAAATTAAGTAAAGAAAGAGAGGAAAAGAGAGGCAGCCTTTTATGCGGGAGCGGTGTGTGTGTGTGTGTGTGTGTGTGTGTGTGTGTGTGTGTGTGTGTGTGTGTGTGTGTGTGTGTGTGTGTGTGTGTGTGTGTGTGTGTGTGGCAGTGAGTTGGTGGGAGGAGGAGGAGGAGGAGGAGGAGGAGGAGGGGGGCGAGCTGGCGATAGTTCAGTCATCCTGTCTGTGAGACACGTATCGTTAAGGGGAGGGAGACGCTCGGAGATTGCGTTGCGGGTGTTCCCTTGATGTACCCTGACAGGAACCAGATTTGGAGCCCAGCAGCGGCAGCGGCGGCGTCTGTGCGCTCTTTTTGCTTTTTATTCGTCTGGCTCCACCGGGTTTTTCCTGGCCCCGTAGAGCCGGAGCCCAAGAGAAGTTGGGATGGAGGGAGGGAGGGAGGAAGAGAGAGAGAGAGCGAGTGAGAGAGAGAGGAGAGACAGAGAGAGGAGAGACAGAGAGAGAGAGAGAGAGAGAGGAGAGTCAGAGAGAGAGAGAGAGAGAATGAGAGAGAGAGAGAGAGAGAGAGAGAGAGAGAGAGAGAGAGAGAGAGAGAGAGAGAGAGAGAGAGAGAGAGAGAGAGAGAGAGAGAGAGAATTAGAGAAAGAGAGAGAGAGAGAGACAGAGATGTAGGGGGAAAGGACAGGGAGAAAGAGACATAGGCAGTGTGAGAGAGAGAAATGGAGAGAGAGAAATTGGATAGAGAGGTAGAGAGTGTTGTGTGCAGACAGAGAGAGAAAGAGAAAGAGAAGAGAGAGAGGGGGAGAGAGAGAGAAAGAAAGAGAGAGAGAGAGAGAAAGATTTTAAGGCTACATACTTATGCTGCTCAACTCACACTCGTTTCAGTGAGAATAACAAATGCAGGAGCACAGAAACCAAAAGGGAAGGAGGAGGAGGAGGATGGAGGAGGAGGAGGAGGGAGGAGGAGGAGGAGGAGGAGCAGGAGGAGGGAGGAAAAGAAGAGAAACAATAACAAGAATAGAAGAAAAAAAAACAATTGCGCTATTGTACGTGGTTCATCGGCACAAAAGGGCTAAACTCCAGAGAGTTTTTTCGAAGGATGTTGCACACCGACGCGGCTAAAAAGAAAGTGTGTGGTCTCTCTTCTTGCCGGCAGAACTACCGTCGCGCTAATAGATATACTATTTGTTAAGCTCTGTCCCTCAGTGTTTGCGCAGCATATTAACCTTTCGGA
>NC_085874.1:45269117-45271617 GCF_034702125.1 Engraulis encrasicolus | reverse complement strand
CCCTAATTATGACATTTGTCGTGAAATTTGCCTTCTGAGGGGGCCCAGAGCAACCTGTAGCCTAAGGGCCCCAGGGTATCTTAATCCGCCCCTGCATGCAGTGACTGCTGGAGTAGGCCCATAATGCACTGCACCGTTCCACTAGTACACTGGTTCTCAAACTGTGGGCTGCGGTCCACTGGTGGGCGTTGAAAGTATTCCAAGTGGGCCTTGAAATCATTATCTCAAAGGTACACTGTGCAGGAAATGGTCAAAAAAGGTACTGAAACTACTGTATGCTGCTCACTGAAACTGGGCCAAATTTGATCTTTAGATGAAAGTTTACTAAGTAATAAACAAATATTTCCTAATATGGTCCAAGTAGAGTCATTTTTGCAGCTAAAAATGGTTATTTTTTGAAATTCAAAATGGCGGACCATGGAGAAGATCCCCCTTTTCATGTATGAAAAATGCTATTTTTTTCAGTCACAATGAAAACTTAGAATTTGATGGTGATGGTCAGCATTCATGAAAAAGGTAACACTAGTGAATGGGCAGCCTGAATTCTGGAAATAAAGAACTAAAAATCTCACACAGTGTCCCTTTAAGGTTATTTATCTCATTGTTTTTCTTGTTTTTATCCACAGAATCACTACTGTATGAAAAGTGCAATTTTTCCAGTCATAATTAATACTTAGAATTTGATGGTGGTGTTAAGTATTCATGAAAAAGGTAACATTAGTGAATGGGCAGCATGAACTCATGAAAATAAACAACTAAAAATCTCACACAGTGTCCCTTTCAAAGAAAAATCAAAAATGATATTTGCGTGTGTGTTTTGATGCTGTCTTAGTGTTTACTTGGTTCAGAGGTGGGCCCCAAACATTTGTGTCAATTGCAGAACTGTGACAAGTACTGAATTAGTCTGCCTTGTTGGGTTATTTTGTTAATTACTGTCCTCCACAGTTGGCAGACATGTTATCCTTGATCCCTGCGATATGCCGCCTATGTAATTTTTGCACCCTTCTGGCAGGGGTCTACAGCAAACCGCCTTCATTCAGCCCTGTATGCAGTGTGTATTGCAGAAGCAGACTCAGGCGGTGTGCCTATACTTGTACACTATTGCATTCCATTTGTTGTGTCACCATTAAGATACTGCCCTACAATAGTGTTTGTCTATGACATATGTAATAATAATTTAATAAATTGTAAAATTCTACAAATATCTACAAAGATCTACAAAAAGACATCAAAAGCTCCCAAACACTCCATAGAATGAAGTGAAGCGAAAATCCAAAGTGCTCAGGGAATTGTTGAGAAAAAATCTTGAAGGTGCTCTTTGGTGTTGGGGAAAAAACAATATCATTCCTCCATTAGGAATTCCTGTTTGAGCAGTACCCTGAAGAAGGCTTGCGCTCTGCTCTGCTCCCATGTTATTAAACTTAATAGCCCTGTTTCAATAAAGGCTTTTTGATATTTTTTGCACAAGAAGAGTGGCTTGGACTCCCTTTTTTGACACTCCATGTGTTCTTTACTGTTAAAGGGACACTGTGCAGGAAATGGTCAAAAAAGGTACTGCAACTATGCTGCTCATTGAAACTGGGCTCCCTATTGCCAAATTTGATCTTTACATGAAAGTTTACTAAGTAATAAACTAATATTTTCTAGTATGGTCCAAGCACAGTAATTTTTTTCAGCTAAAATTTTCAATTGCAATTTTTCCAGTCATAATGAATACTTAGAATTTGATGGTGGTGGTAAGTATTCATGAAAAATGTAACATTAGTGAATGGGCAGCATGAATTCTGGAAATAAACAACTAAAAATCTCACACAGTGTCCCTTTAAATAAACTGCCCTAATTGATCAAAGATTCCCATAATTATCCCGTTAAGAAATAAAAACAATGCACTCGTTGTGAGTTACATTTCTGCTCTGCGCTTAGGTGTGCCTCTAAGTGACACAGGCATACTGTAGGTAAAATCTTTGGAGCCTGGAGCCTTTGCACGTCTGCATGTGGCATGTGTACTGTGTGTGTGTGTGTGTGTGTGTGTGTGTGTGTGTGCGTGCGTGCGTGCGTGCGTGCGTGCGTGCGTGCGTGCGTGCGTGCGTGCGTGCGTGCGTGCGTGCGTGCGTGTGTGTGTGTGTGTGTCAGACGTACTGTAGGTAACAGCTTCAGAGCCTGGGGCTGAGGTCAATTTAAGTGCCTCGCTCAATCAGCTACCCCACCACAAAGCAAACCAGCAGTACATACACACATACTGTACATACGTACTGTACACACACACACACACACACACACACACACACACACACACACACACACACACACACACACACACACACACACACACACACACACACACACACACAGTACATACAGTATGCTGGCACTCGCACAAACACACACACACGCACACACACACACACACGCACGCACGCACACACGCACACGCACACACACAGACACACACACACACACACACACACACACACACACTACACACACACACACACACACA
>NC_085874.1:45236617-45264117 GCF_034702125.1 Engraulis encrasicolus | reverse complement strand
CAGTAAAGGGCCGTACACACACATCGCTGCTATTTACTAGCTTCTCGCTTGCTCGCCTACTCGCCTCTCTTTCATGGAACGTTCGCTGAAAGTTCCTGCGGCTTTAACTGCCAATGAACAGGCGAGAAGTACCGAACTCTGCCTTCCAATTGGTTACTCGCTTACTCGCCTCGCTCGAAGATAAAATATTTTCAACTCGGGATCCGCCCACATCGCATCGCTTGTACAGTACTCGCCTGCTAGTCTCGCTGGAACACATTGACATTCTATTGAGTTCATTCACTGAGCGAGTAACTAGCAGCGACGTGTGTGTACGGCCCTTAACAGTAGGCAGGGCTGCCCCACCGGGGAGGGCTTTCCCACCCAGACTGGCCAGCATGGGGAGACCAAGGGGGCTAGACTAGTGTTACTCAAGGGGGGCACTACAGCCCCCCAGGGGGTCGTTGGGGAGTCCTATAAGGGGGGCGTTGAGAAGGATACAGCTGAGTGGAAGCGGGGCTTAGTTCCCATTAGGGGGGGGGGGGGGCTTTGCAGCCTTATGATGATGTCAAGGGGTTGTTTGGAGGCTTATGATGAGGTAAAGGGGGTGTTTGTTCAAAAAAGGTTGAGAACCACTGGGCTAGACCATCCTGCCTGTCACAACCGGGCAAGCCCACTACGCAATTGCCTAGAGCAGGGGTTCCCAACCTTTCCAACTTGGGGCCCACTTGAAATTTCCACAAATGTTTGGAGCCCACTTCTGACCCAAATAACAATAAAAGTCAAATAAATCAACGGCAAAACACACAAAAATTAGATTTTGTTTTTTTGGAAAATGATTTCAAGGCCCACTTGGAATACCTTAGTTTGAGAATCACTGGCCTAGAGCTCAGCTCTCAGCGTCTCTCTCTCTGCCCTCCCTCAACTTCAGCCACAGCCATAACCTCCGCCAAGGCTGTCGTGCCGGCTTCCTCTGACCTTCTGCTTTGTTTAGTTAACTTAGGAGCAGGTGAGAGACAGAGAGAGAGAGAGAGAGAGAGAGAGAGAGAGAGAGAGAGAGAGAGAGAGAGAGAGAGAGAGAGAGAGAGAGAGAGAGAGAGAGAGAGAGAGAGAGAGAGAGAGAGATTTGTGTATCTGGGCTGTGTGGGTATGTGTGTGTGGGAGAGGTGGGGAAGCTGTTTCGTGGGTGTCGTCAAGGGAGTTGGTTGGGTGGGTGGGTGGGTTGGAGGGAAGGGGGGGGTTGGGGGTGTAGACCGGACGCAAGGTTACTAAATCTCTACAGTGCACATATGAAGCCCATATGTGTGTGTGTGTGTGTGTGTGTGTGTGTGTGTGTGTGTGTGTGTGTGTGTGTGTGTGTGTGTGTGTGTGTGTGTGTGTGTGTGTGTGTGTGTGTGTGTGTGTGTGTGTGTGTGTGTGTGTGTGCGCGTGCACTGCACTGCACCAATCTACCTTCGTGAGGCCGCTGCTCTTGAAGCACACCGACAAAGTGGGGCCAAAATCCTGGACCCCACATGTATTTACCCCTTTTGCTGAGGTAGTTTTGTTGTTACTGGTAAAAGTAAAAGTGTAGAAACATTTCCTCACTGACAGGTTAGGGTTAGGGATTGCTTTGGTTTGGGCACAGTTTAACATTCTTTAGCTATTGTTTGGGGTTAATATGAATGGAAGTCAATGGGAGGGCCCCACAAATATATTTAGATTGGGGCTCTGTGTGTGTGCGTGCGCGGGTGCGGGTGTGTGTGCGTGTGCGTGTGCGTGTGTGTGTGTGTGTGTGTGTGTGTGTGTGTGTGTGTGTGTGTGTGTGTGTGTGTGCGAGCGCGCGTGTGTGTGTGTGTGTGTGTGTGTGTGTGTGTGTGCACCTGGTATAATCCTACATTCACCCACACGTGTTTGAAACTCAACTTCCTTCCCAGTCGCTGTGAACTGAAACTTTTTTTTATATATCTATTAAGAATGAGGGCAAAAATATGAACAGAAAAAAAATGGCCTTCAAGATTTCCTATGAATGGGAAAATAAGTTATGTTACTGTACAAAGCGGATTCCAAAAAAGTTGGGACACTTTCTATTTTGTGAATAAAATCAAAATTGTGGCATTTTCAAAACATTCAATATGTTAATAAGGTAGAACATCATATACAGACAACATATCAGTTGTTAAAGTCAAACAGAATTATTGTTTTGAGGTAAGTATGTGGTCATTTAAAATTTCACCCTTGCAACAAATCCCAAAAAAGTTGGGACAGGGCCAATAAAATGCTTTTTATATTGGATAAGACTAAACACAACACAAGGGATGAGACTGAACAGTTGAATACTTTGACTGATGGCATAATTTCATTCAAAAAATAAATATTTTGATGTGCGAGACATGATTTCAGCAGTTCAACTGATAGGTGTGTTCTTCAACTTGTTTACCTTGTTGTTTTGCTTAATATGTGGCATATCCTGACTGCAAGAAAACAATTTTGTGACCTGTTTACTCTTATGATGGAACCACACTGTTAGAACATAGAAGAGATTGACATTTGCCACCATTATGGGGCAATATCTAAAGGCGGTGCTCCAAAATATAATGCCTTGGTAGCTATGTATGCTGTTTAAAGTCTGTATATATCATTCAACATTCATTTTAATGCTCTACATGAGCAAGAAGACCATAACCAAGGCACCTTTGCACCCCCTTACCATATATGCTCTCTTTAAGACTGAAAACTAAACCAAGCTGAAGTATTGATTTTCTATATAACCTGGAGGGTGCATGACTCCTAGATTTAAAAAAAGGATGAAATATTTTCCATTCTGTAATCAGAGGACAGGTTCAAATGTCTCCTAGGTCCATCTAGAATGAGCTTCCCGCATGCAACACTGTTTAATGTCTGCATCATGTGCATTAATCAAGTGTTGTGTTTATGGTCATTTTTTTCGAGAGCTGTCATTGTTGGAGTGTCATAGTTTGCTTATTGACGACGAGTATGTCATGATCTCATAACTCATGCAATGATTAAACAGAAATCTATATTACGGAAATAGGCCTTATATGCCTGCAATTTTGATAATTCAATCTTTCTGTGTAATAGATAAGTAATTAGCCCCTCAAAATCTTCGCTTCTGAGTGCCACAGCCTCTCTGTGAAGGTATTTTATTTGTGCATTCATGTTGGCAGTCAATATAGTTCCTTTTAAAATATTCTTCCTTGTGTTATTTTTTAGAATTATCCAACTATTACAACATGTTTTGGCCCTGTCCCAACTTTTTTGAGATTTGTTGCATGGGTCAAATTTGAAATGATAACATAATTACCTCAAAACAATAATTCTGCTTGACTTTAACAACTGATATGTTGTCGGTACATAATGCTCTACCTTATTAACATATTGGATGTTTTGAAAATGCCAGCATTTTTATTTTATTCACAACATACAAAGTGTCCCAACTTTTTCGGAATCCGCTTTGTAGTAACAAGAAATGTACTACGTGCAGGCACGTGCACAGCATAGTTGCCCACGGTGCCCGAGCAACTGCCCTTTTGCCCACATTGGCTGATATTGCCCTTCCAAAGGAGGGGGAAATAATATGGCAATTATAATTTCATATTTCAATATCATTTGATTTCTTTATAATTAATAATTTTGATTTAAGTTTTGTACAATAAAGACTTAAGTCAGTCATACAAATTCATCAGACCCGTCGAGAATGGGCACGAGCGATGTGAGGTAGGCCTACGCAACAACTCCGGTGGGGAGGGAGAAGGCACGCGACAGGTGCTTGAGCGCCTATAAGAGACACGAAAGATTTTGAAGATGCCTGTGAGTCGGCTAGAGCCCTACACACAGTCAACATATTAGGGTACAAAATATGCTCACAATCAACCTCTCTGATACAATGTTGAGTTAAGAACTTTTAGTTATTGACAGCCAGCCAGCGCCACGTTTAGGTAGCAAAAAAAACCTCCGGCAGCCAGCTGTAGATATGCCTCTGAAAAATAGGCTAAGATTCCATGTTTCAACTGATTTGCTTTGCAATTCGCATTTTTGATTGAAGCTAAACTAAGTTTTCAAATTCAGATTCACCTCCACCTCGCCTCGAGAGATAGGCAAAGGGAGGGGCAGCATGCGCGTTGCGGGGGGCACTCGCAGCTCTACATGGGAGGGAGGGGGGAGCAAGCATGCATGCGACCAGGACAGAGACGCAAAATATGTTGAAGATGTCGTGGGAGTAGAGCGACTGCCCTGACGGCCTGAGGTGAGCTTGAAACATAGCAGACTACACAGTATTAAACTACATGATCACAATTAATGTCTCTTAAAGCCGATGTCGAGTTTAGGACGTTTAGTGATCCTAAATGATCTGACAGCCGGTGTGTCACGTTCAGATATTGGGGAAAACGACAGCCAGTTAGCTTGCAGTCAAAGTTTTACATGGCTCAAGTTGTTTTGTGGAAGGCTAACCCAACTAAGAAACATGCAGATGACATGTCGTTTTATCAAGCAAGAGAGAACTTAAGAGGGTAGGCTAGCTAAAGGAAGCACATCTCTGCAGAGTTGGCTGCGAAATAAATGGAACAGGTGCAGGTGAGGCAGAGAATCTTTTTCAGGATTGTAGAGGTTTGATCTTGGTGAGACCGCTAGGAAAGTGCTTTTTCTGTCGCTGATATATTCTCCGACCCAAAGATAGGCCTACTGTTTCCACTGTCAATGTCCATGTAGGCCTAATTGAAATAAATCCACTCCACATGATAACTGACGTTTACTGTTCTTCTCAAGACATATGCCTACAAAATGTGCATAAATTAACTAAAATATCTGTAATGAAAATAAAAGGTTATAAAGTCTGCGAGAAGCTCGGAGCTTCAGAGCAACAGATAAGAACTGGTTGCTCCCACGCCACGGTTCTTTGCGATCTGAAATGAAAGCCGGCTCGTCAATTCTTCAAGCGACAGTGCACATTTTTAATATAGGCTACAAAAGACCCAACAAATGACCTAAACCTGTGAATTCTTATTGAATTAGCTTTCCTATATAATATTCATCATTTTAATAATGGAATATGACTATTAATGAAATGTCAAATTCAAATTAAATGAGCTTTTTAACCATTTTTAAGCTATTTCTATTTATTATAACTTAAAGTCTACTTTGGCTGCTACAAGGATTATAAAGATGACAGTGGGTTAATTGATTAAGCATCCTCATATTTAGCCTATTCATTTTACTCATCATTTCATTTCATTTAACCCTATCGCGCCGGATGCATCATCTATGATGCATTAAATTCAAAGCCCTCTCCACGCTGACACAACAAAAAATCCATCTCAAAAACATCCTGCGTGTCATTTCCAAACGTCCTGCAGTACGCGGAAACCGCCACAAGAGAGCAGTGGTCAACAACAAGTTGATCACAGCTCGGCGAAAAATGCAAAAATGGAGTAGAAGCGGTTTCCCTGACCGTCGCTGAGATATCGACAAATTGCAAAAGGTTTGTGTACAAATTTCCGAAATATAACTCTACATCCTTTAATTTGAACACTTGCTTTGTGCAATTAATCAAGGAAGAGTTTATATTTTTACACCGTGTTGCAGAGAGATCGTGCTAAAACTGATGAAACATATAAGCACCATCCGGCGGTGGCAGGAAGTCAGCCATCAATGCATTTGCTCCATAGGGAAACTTACAAAGCATACCACGATGATCGTTTAACAAAACACACAAGTTGTTTTACTTCAAGACAAAGATATTGCCTTAAGAAACACGTTTTACTTGCGATTTTGAAAATGTAATGCAAAATGTTGAAATTATGATCTCGTAAAAAATGCATTGAAGTGAATGGAGAAATGGTCCAATTGTAGTAATGGACCCATATATTCAAATTACAAAAATGAATAATGATCTATATTACACTCATAAATAGGTTGTTAAGCATTCGATCAGCTATGTTTTTACACAGATTTTAAAAAATTGCCCAACCAGGCTGTGGGAAATGTAAAATATGGTCCTGCTAAAACAAGGATAGGCTTAAAAAAATGGCTGGATCTCACTAAATATTTAAAGATAATCCTCAAATTAAATTGTCTGACAACTTTTTTAAATTAAAAAAAAGATGCAAATGCATTAAAAGTCATTTTTCAATGGTCATGAAATTGGAATTTTCATTCCCTTTAAAGCCTGATGCATCAAATATCTCAGTGACCTTAACAAAATTTTGATTATTTTTTTTTACATTTCTTATAAGGGACCAATATTGAAGCAAATTCCAAAAAAATAAAATTTTCTCTCATTGCTTTCATGGTTCAGGTTTCACAGGGTTAAGATGAGGATGACTCAGAGCCACAGACCTCTGCACATAGGGCAGGTAGGCACAAGACTGATCATCTCTGTGACTGATACAGGTTTAAAAACTATCAAGGCTTTTTCTCATAATTTCATTTAATTTAGGGGCAGCCACATACCACACATGAGGAAATGTGGATCAGGAGACATTTAGGGCAGGTGGGTATAAGGCTGATCATCTCTGATATGATTAATAGGTAGGCCTACATGTTTAAAAACTAGCATGTTATATCATATGGTACGCATATTCAAGATACTATACAATAAAATAATATTAATAATTATGACAATAATATACTACTTCTAGTACTACTACTGAAAATAATAATACCCATGGTGAAGTTTCCTAACAATTCTGAAGGCCGCTCATTGTTGATGGTTTTTTTTTTTTTTGGGGGGGGGGGGGGTTGCCCTTTCTTCAGGTTAGAGCAACTGCCCTTTGAGATTCCTGTGCACGTCCCTGACTACGTGCCATTTATAATACTGATAAGTAATAAGAAATATAACTGCAGAAAATGTTTCAAATGGCGTAGTGCAAATTAACTTCAATACAACGTTTCGGTCATCCGACCTTCTTCAGACCTTCTTGTCCTGAAGAAGGTCGGATGACCGAAACGTTGTATTAAAGTTTGTTGGTGGAATGGACAGTGTGCGGGATTTCTTTTCACTTCACTGACAACCCGGCTGGGATAACATCCTACGCACCTGCCCAACTACAGAGGTGTGCAAAAGCGTCTTTATTGAACTGGTAGTGCAAATTAGAAAACAAAAAAGACCGCTCTGTTGTCTTTTGCAATGCAACCCCTTCATTGAATGAGGCATGTCAGCATTTGAACAAAGTACAATCAGACAGCAATCCTCCTTTCCAGATTTCAACTGTATTTATGTCCTGGCTCGGCCCATTTGTTCTTGTTGGCATGGTTCTTTTACTGCAGTGTTTCTCAAAGTGGGGCGTAAGCCCCCCTGGGGAAGCGCGGAGGCATCTCAGAGGGGGCGTATGACATCTGATTTTGTTTTTTTCCCCCCAAAGAAATAATTTCCTGTCTTGTCAATAAGTCAAAAAGTTTAAAGCCCTCTCCAACATTATATTATTAATTGTCATGAATTTGAATAGCATAGGAAATGAACACACATCTGCATTCGACTGCAGTAACTCTTTGTTTAATATCACCAGTCACCTTTCCTTTCATTCTGCGCAGTGATCGCAAAATCAGTCAGCGCGAATACTGCTGTTGCTTGGGGAGGGCGGAAGCATTCAGACCCTCTGAAAGGGGGAATGATGGAAAAAGTTTGAGAACCACTGTTTTACTGAATTTGAAAGCACCCATCAGTGTGGTCCAGTCAGAGAGGTGCAAGCTGTGGAAATGACAGCACATCTCCACAAACATATTGTTTTTGGGTTTTCCTGAGAACCACTGAACGGCACACAAGAACGACAAACAAGAGAGACTTTTGTGAAGTTTTTGTTTGCTTTTGTGTCTTTATTTTATGACAGGACAGTTACAGAGTGACAGGAAAATGAGAGACGGGGAATGGTTCAGGAAATTACCTCTGGCCAGAATCGAACCCGGGTCGCCAGTGTACCAGTGCAGTGCCCAGGCGTATGAAGAGAGACTTTTGAACTGAACTATAACACACATTAAGCGGTTCTCCCAGGACTCTCAAAAAGTAGCTAGGCTGTGCCCTCCTAGTGACGCAACACTTTCAGCACTGCAACTAGTCTGGTCAAGAGCAATGCAAATACTTTCTGAGTTTGCAAAAAAAATGGGAACTCCTCCCACTTTGTCGGTACGCAAACAACCATAAGCAAACCAGGGGAGGAGGGTCAACCATGCCGTTTGGGAAATGTTAATTGTTATGCTCTTGGTCAGACCAAATCTCAAAGAGATTTGAACGTCGATGATAATCAGGCTACTCCAAAAGGACCCTCGGCGTGGGTGGGGGATGGACCAGACCCCGGCCTGCGGGTGTGGCGGCTCTGACAACAACACAAGCTCTCATGACTCACTGCTGAGCAAAACTATAATTAAAAACTCCCATTTTCCCGTAAACATTCATGATGACACGCTTTCATTTTTTTATTTTCTTTTTTTTTTTTTGCTTGGAAATTTGATCGAAACACCAATATGTCCATGGCACTTTTTCCTTCTTATGACAACAGTGTTTACACACATACTGGTTTATGGGGAAATCGCAGCAGCGGAGCTATAGGGAGGGCAAGCAGGGCATTTGCCCCGGGGCCCAGGGCCCTCCTGTATTGGTCTTGAGGGCCCTATTCTGACCTTAGCAATCCGTATGGAGGGCCCTACAATTGTCTTGCCCTGGGGCCCTGTTGGCAATTGTGCCGCCAGTGGGAACTGGTGGGTATGTACCCACATACTGGATTATGGTGGTTTGTGGGGTCATTCCCCAAACAGTGCTAATGTGGGTGATAACAAGACCGAAGCCAATTCAAAAACAAGTACTGAGACAAGAAAAAAGAAGAAGAAATGGAAAGGAAAATCCCTGTGAAGAAAAGTTTTTGTCTCAAACTTAAATTCCCGTTTTCCATAACAGGAAAATGTGTGTGTGTGTGTGTGTGTGTGTGTGTGTGTGTGTGTGTGTGTGTGCGTGTGTGAGTGTGTGTGTGCGCGCCTGTGTGTGTGTGTGTGTGCGTGCGTGTGTGAGTGCGCGGGTGTGTGTTTGTGTGTCTGTGTGTGTGTGTGTGTGTGTGTGTGTGCGCGTGTGTGTCTGTGTATGCGTTCGTGTGTGTGTGTGTGTGTGTGTATGTGTGCGGGTCCATGTGCATGCATGCTTGCTTGTGTGTGTCTGTGTCTGTGTTCACTCCAAAGCCTTGTTGTCTGTCTGTCCGTGTGTTGTGGTGCTGTGATGACGTGTCCCACATGGGAGGTCATCAAGCTAGTATCTCCCAAACACTCAAAGGGAAGCTGCCGCAGCTCCTTCTGACTCACCCGACCCGAGAGAGGAGGGGCAGAGCGGAGCGGAGAGGAGTGCAGGGTCACATCAAGGCATTTTGGGGCCCTAGGCAAAGAGGGATCCCCACCCTAGCCTGGGAACACCCATAACTTCTACACAATTGTTCCGATCTGATAGACAGTATGGCAGCTATGACGCATTATCACCCGGTGAGCAGACGTAACGTCTTCTGATTGGCTGAGCAGGTGTCCTTTATTCCCCACTAGCAGGACACCTATGATGTCATGTGGGCGTGCGGGCGTCTAAGTTGCTTCTTTTCTAACTTTCTGGCGAAGTGCCGGTACTAATTCTATCGCATCTGGTTGTCTAGTCAATACCGCGTCATTAGTTCTATCGCATCTGGTTGTCTAGTCAAGATCCCGTTACTAATTCTATCGCATCTGGTTGTCAAGTTAATAACCCAGTCGTCAATTCTATCGCATTTGGTTGTCAAGTCACCCCAACGTTCTGCGTGCGTCCTTACATGTCTCCGATAGAGGCGTGTCTCATTAGATTAGGAAGTGGTGCCCATAGCAACGTACCAAGCGCAGTGGTTAACCTACTTTCTCACGAAGCCTTAGATCAACATATTAATAAATTAAATACTGGTAACCGGGTGATAAGCTGAATAACGGCCTTCAAGGTGTCCTGATATCAAGGGAAAATGGACTTGACGCCTCGTCCATTATTTCCCTTGATATCGGGACACCTTGTCAGCCGCTATTCCATACTAATACTAACGGACCAGACCATGGTCCCTGTCTCAATCGGAGAGCGGGACGGGTGTGTCAAAATTGCCAAGTATTCCGACCTTTACAGTGTCTCTGTCCAATCAGAGAGCAGGGCAGGGTGTCATAATAGCTAAGTATTCTGCCCCCTACGGAATTTACAGTAGGCAGGTAGCCAGACCTAACCTCACTTGTGATTAGATCTGGTGGTAACCAGGCAACCAACGCCCCCTTCTTCTCTTCAAATTATTGAGGAGGGATGACTTGGAGAGATGTTTTAATAGAAGTCTCCTTGCACCTTTCGGTCATTGAATTTAGTGAGGTACTGCAATAACACTTACAAAGTTGTTATTGCCATCAATTGAATACAGCTACATAACCAGTCCTAACCATGGGGGGCCCTTTTAGTGAGGAGCCATCGGGAATTGCCTAGTTTGCTTGCCTGGTTGTTACAGGCCTGGAGCAGGGGAGAGCAAAGGAGAGACTCGAAATGATAACTGTGCCTGAAATGACATTAGCATTCACAGTGTCACTGGCAGCTTTGGCCAGGCCCAGGAAAGAATCACTTGAAAGGGCCCCCCCACCCCATACATACAATGCAATGGGGACCCAATTCTGGGTCCCCTTCTCTCTGCGCCCAGGATAACAGATGGCCTTGGCCAGGCCCAGGAAAAAGATTTGAAAGCCCCCCCCACTCCATACATACAATGTCATGGGGACCCAACTGTGCACCCCCTCCCGCCTTCTTTCTGGGCCCAGGACAAAGTAATTTGAAAGGGCCCCCCCACCCCATACACACAATGTAATGTTGACCTGATTCTGGGTTTCCATCTCCCTGCGCCCAGGACCCCTTTGTCCTCCCCTGGCCAGGCCCAGGACAAAGTCATTTGAAAGGGCCCCCCACCCCATACACACAATGTCATAGGGACCCAACTGTGCCCCCCCCCCTTCCCTTTTCGCCCAGGACAAGGGACCCCTTTGTCCTCCCTCTGCCTGCTTCGCAGAGCATTCATGGTTCCCAGATGGCCTCTCTGAGACGCGCACAGTAAATCAGCAATAACAACATGTCACCACCACCTGTGGTGGGTTTCTACTGAAGCGTTGTCTTTCATTCATGACCAGGGCTGGACTGGCCATCTGGCATACCGGGCATTTCCCAGAGGGCCCCGCACCCTCGTGGGCCCCCTATTTTCAGAAATGCAAAAAAAAGAAAAAAGAATTTGAGTCAGTGAGTCATTCGGTGAGTCAGTTCTGCACCACTAATTATGAGGGGCCCCTTTAAAGGGACACTGTGTGAGATTTTTAATTGTTTATTTCCAGAATTCATGCTGCCCATTCACTAATGTTACCTTTTTCATGAATACTTACCACCACCATCAAATCCTAAGTATTCATTATGACTGGAAAAATTGCACTTTTCATACATGAAAAGGGGGATCTTCTCCATGGTCCGCCATTTTGAATTTCCAAAAATAGCCATCTTTAGCTGCAAAAATGACTGTACTTGGACCATACTAGAAAAATATATGTTTATTACTTAGTAAAATTTCATGTAAAGATCAAATTTGGCAATAGGCAGCCCAGTTTCAATGAGCAGAATAGTTGCAGTACCTTTTTTGACCATTTCCTGCACAGTGTCCCTTTAAGCCAAAAGTGCCCCGGCCCTATTTCACCCTCAGTCCATCCCTGTTCATGACAGTCATAATCTGTGTTGTCTCTCTGTATGTTTTTTCCTTCTTTTTGAAGAGCTGAATGAAATAAAGGGGCGGCTGATGTTGGATTCACACTGCGTCATCGTAAAAACTGGTGCCGATTTTCCTCCAGATCTGTTCTCCATATTGTCCTCGTAAAACGAAGTGGTGTTGACAGCTCCAACTCTCGTGACTCTGATATGAAAGGTGTATTCATGAGGATGGAAGCACTCTATTGTCTCTGATCTGCGCAATCTGTTTGATGGGATGGGAGGGTTTTATTTTATTTACCGCGGACATCCAAAGCAGCAAAGAGCGGAACATGCACACCCACGCATGATTTCTTGAAATAAACTACTAAAAATCTCACACGGTGCGCCTTTAAGGAGAACAAATGTGATTTGGTTCTGCCAGAGCACAATGACTTGAGAACACTGGGGGTACGCATTCACTTCTAAGGTTCTAAGGCAATTGCCACCACCTTTCTCAGCGACCCAACCCAGGTGAAAAACCCATATACTTAAAGTGTACTTATTTTGACCGTACTTAGTACAAAGTGTACTATTTTCGGCGATTTAAAGTGCGCTTCATTGCACTATTAGTGCGCTGAAGCACTACTAAAGCAGTACTTCAGCACACTTGCAGCACACTGAGGATGCTAAATTGGCACCGCTTTTGGACAACTTTAAGTGCACTACAAGCACACTTTTGAAAGTATGCTCCAAACACGCTTTTCATGCATTCGTATGGCATTAAGAGTGTGCTTGAGTACACTTCTATAACATTTTATTGTTACTAGAAGTACAATAAAAGTATATTAACTTCATGCTTCTTTGGACTACATTGGAACATTTTAAGTCTGTAAAAAGTATATCATATGAAGTATTGTAAATATATAACAGGTATGCTTGAAGTGTATTTACAGTACACTCCCAAGTACATGAAATAATATAAATGTAATGTTACAATTCATGCTGGTTGTCGGAGCTAGTACATTATACACATCCACAGTTACAGTAGTGTTGCAGTATGCATGACTGGCATTTACAATCATTGCATCGTCACAGAGACTTCAGGTACACATTTCACTTTCTGTCAATCTTGCTCCTCCTTCCTGCAATTGATCATTTGGATTGATGATTAATGGTGACATTGTATTCATTGTTTGAACAATTAGTTCCAACTTACCTCCAACCATGATACTATGGGAAGTGTGAGCCTATATATACCAGAACATATACGTGACCATCATAATGACGGTGGGAACATGGTCATTTTTTGTGTACCACTTTAAATTTTAAAAACCCCTACAATAAACACAGAATATAACAATGAGTAATATTTTCATGCAAACCAAAAATATTCCTTCAGGATGAATGGCTTTCTGTTTGAGAAATTTACCTCCAAGAAGTGCATTGCATGATTGGACATGCATGATGGTGCATTATGGGTAAATGCACTTGTGTAAGTGTCACGGGGTGACAATTGAGGCCCAAGTGAACCGAAAACTAGATGTCATTCATTCCCAATGTAATGCACCTGGAGCATGATTAGGATAATGGAGCGCAGGTGAGGAGGATGGAGGTGATTGGTGCACGTGGGTTGGTGAGCACAGAGCCATCTAATATCAGAGTTACGCCACTCCCATAGACCTCTATGGACCAATCTTTCCACAGCAATGGCGGCTCTCATGGAGCCTCACGGAGCGTTAACATGGAAATCCCCATTGACTTTAGTTCTATTAGAAGTTACTTAGTTCCAGGAGGTGGCCGTAGAACACAGAAAATGTGGTAAAGGTAATGTAATTTGTTTGTACTTAATCTTTGTTTGGTATGTGATGGTTCTGTGTTAGTTTCCAACGAACAGAAGTTTACTGTTAAGAAACATTTTAATCTACGCGAATCACATCACCAACCGACTTCCTGGTCCCCGGTTTGCGCAACTCTGTTATTAAATGGCTCTGGGTGAGCAGAGTTTTAAACAGCAAGAAACTAGACTGTGAGGAGGAAGCCGCAAGGAGAGATGACTGCGAGAATGCCATCCTGAGGGGAGAGAGAGGCGAGAGTGGAGCGGCAAGATGGGAGACGTCGGACACCGGTAACCGGACAGAGCCAGGCGAAAGGGACGAGAAGTTGGATGAGAAGTGGACGCGATCCTATGGATCAGAAGGCAAACTGGCAGCTCGGAGGAGAGCGCGACTGGCATAGTGCCCAGAAGGAGTCCGCAATCAGAGTGACGGCCAGGTGAACCTGCCTCGATGGAAAGGGGTGAGACGGACATGCACCCCACCGTGAAGATGAGCGACTCGTATTCGCCTGGTTACTTGGCCCCCGTGAGTGCGCCGCTCTCTCTCGCTCTCGCTCTCTCTCGCTCTCTCTCGCTCTCTCTTTTCCTCTCGCTCGCACCCAAGACTGCTGAAGACCAACCAGCTATTCCGGGCCTACGCAGAAGAACTCCCATCGCTTCTCATCACCGCCAGCTGCTCCCGATTGAACGTGTGTGCCATGCCCCCGTTGCAGTGTAATTCACCTCGCAACCCCCGCACGGATGGACTGTCCAAGCATTCCATTGGAGACTTCAGACTTGGGCGTGGGCGGGTTCCCCCGTGGGTAATGGACAGAGACAACTAGGCCTACCCCTTTGACTTTTAATCCAGTGGTGGTAAATAAATAGAACGAAAACTGGAACTTGTGTCTTGTTTTTTGGTGTTGTGCAGTGAACTCCCAGGGTAGTAGTATCAAAGTGGGCGCGGCCAGCAAACGCGCGCCCCACCTGTGACGTAAGCANACTTTTGAAGATATTTGGGTGAAGTACAATCATGGTGCACTTAGAAAAAGTGTACTTGCAATATGTTAAAACGGTTTACTTTAAAGCGCACTATAGAAAATCACACTTCAAAGACATCTGGGTGAAGTGTAATCATATTGCACTTTAAAAAAAGTACAATTGAAATATGTTATTAAAAAATACACTTTTAGTAAGTTCACTATTAGAACACTATTAGTATATTCCTCTAAATACACTTTAGCCAAACATCTTCGAAGTCCACTTGAAGTATGGGTCGCTAAGTGTACTTTCTTTGAGAGCAACTTAATTACATCTAATTTTAAGTACACTTTAAATAAGCATATTGTAAACATACTTTTTCTTAGCACAAAAAGCATGAGTGCACTTTTAACATGCTAAGTACACTTCAGTCATGCTTTTATTGTACTAAATTGAACCACTTTTTCACCTGGGCACGCACATACACACACACACACACACACACACACACACACACACACACACACACACACACACACACACACACACACACACACACACACACACACACACACACACACACACACACACACACACACACACACACACACACACACACACACACAGTGTTACCTTTGTGTGGTACCTTTATGATTCTGTCTCCATTGTGCGTTCTTTATTGCTACCGAGCGGAGAGGGACAAAGTCAAGGGAAACGTTACGCTATCAACCTTAGCCTCCCATTTCGCTCCACTTGCGTTGGCCCGCGCTCTATTTACATTAGTTCCACGTATTCTCTTAAAACCAGAGAACAGGGTCTGTTGTTTTTACAATGACTTTATTCTCCTTTAACATGAATGGGAATATTATTGGGGAGTTTTCCTATTAAATCACGGACTTGTCAGGACCCTCGCTTTTTGCGGTGCAAATTAAAGCGGATCCCCTCTAGTCTCCTCACAGCTCGTTTGTCCCTTCAGCCAACCCACCCTGATCCCCCCCACCCCAATCCCCCCCACCCCCTCTGCACATTTCGTTGGTCGGTTCAGGGCTGCTGTTAGCTTTTCCCGGAGTTGGGGGCAAAGACATCTGAAAGGCCCCCGTTCCTCCCCACATATAAGGAGGACCCAATTCTGTGCCCCCAACTCTCCCTATAGGCTCGAGACAAGTGACCGATTTGACCCCCACCCATCGGCTAACCTGGGTCTGTTGGTTGGTGCGCGACGACTGTGAGGGGAAAAAAATTGAGCTGTCTGTATGTCAAAACCCCTGATGTTCCCTGTGGCTTGATAGATCCTCTCCTTGATGCGTTTCATGCATTGCAAGAGCTGGAGAAGGAGCAGGAGCTGGAGCTGGCTTAGAGGCCAGAAGGAAGGGTCGACACACACACACACACACACACACACACACACACACACACACACACACACGCACGCACATGCATGTGCACGCACGCACACCCACACCTGCACGCGCACGCGCACGCACACGCACACGCACACCACAGACACACTGACACACACACACACACACACACACACACACACACACACACACACACACACACACACACACACACACACACACACACACACACACACACACACACACACACACACACACACACACAGACACACACACACACACACACACACACACACACACACACTCGGAAGGGATTGACGGTGGAAATCACAACAAGCCACGAGTCTTTTTTTTGGCAGGCCTGTGTGTGTGTGTGTGTGTGTGTGTGTGCGTGCGTGCGTGCGTGCGTATGTGTGCATGCATATGTGTGCGTACATGTGTGTGAGTGTGTGTGTGTGCATATGTGCGTGCGCGTGTGCGTGTGCGTGTATGTGTACGTGCGTGCGTGTGAGGCCTTAAAGGCCTTAAAGCCTGCGCACTAGCCAGCTGCCAATCTGCCAATTTGACGGATGGTCGCTCGAGTCGCCTGTAATTTTTAATGGCGGTCGCATGCAGGGTTGTGGCGGCCAGTGAAGACTATAGAGAGGAAAGAGGAAGGGGGTCGCAATTCTTGGGTTTTGGGTTTTTTGGGGAAAGATGGAAAGCCTTCCGCTGAGATGATGAATGTGATGTGAAGTAGACACACTGTCTGTCACACTCTCTTTCTCCCTCTTGCTTTCTGGAACTTTCCCTTTAACTTAACACTCTTTCTTTGTCTTTTTTTTTGGTCGTTCTCTTGCAGTGTCTGTCCCATTACTTCTCTGGTTGCTTCCCTCCACTTTTCTCTTCTTTTTTTTCTTTCTTTCTTTCCTGCTCTCTTTCTGGCTCGCTGACTCTTCTGTCTATCTGTCTGTCCATCTGTCTGTCTGTCTGATCATCTGCTTGTCTGTCTCTCTCTCTCTCTCAGTCTCCCTCTCTCTTTTTCTCTTCTCTTTCGTGCTTTCTCTGTCTCACCCATCCCGTCTCTCTCTCTCTTTTTCTCTCTCTCCCTCTCCCTCTGCCTCCCACTCCCTCTCTCTCTCTCTTTCTCTCTCTCTCTCTCTCTCCCCCTCTCTCCTTCTATCCCCCTTTCTCTCTCTCTCCCTCTCCCTCTCTCCCTCTACCCCTCTCTCCCTCTCTCTCCCTCTCTCTCTCTCCCACTACACCCCCTCTCCCTCTCTCTCTCTCTCTCACACCCATCCCATCTTAATCTTCGCTCCGCGTGCCTGTCGTCTCTGCGTCCGCTCAGCTGTGTGATCCACTGATCACAGGTGGTGCATTGAGTGGATGAACTGGGTTCTGTCAGCGGTTAAAAACCTCTCTGTCCTCCAACATCCTATCCATCACTAGGAGAGGCTCCCTCACATCTCCTGACAGGACAGATCCCCCCCCCCACACACACACACACTCCCCAAAGTGGTGGCGGCAAGGCGTGCTCAGAAACACTGACTACACACTGATGCAAATGCACATACAGCATGCACATACAGTACAGGCCAAAAGTGTGGACTCTCCCTCTCATTCATGCATTCTCTTTATTTTCATGGATTTTCATTGTGTATTTTCATGCAGGGCATCAAAACTGTGCTTGAACACATGGAGAATGACGTGCTTACCAAAAAATATAATTCTAGTTGTCCAACAGCAATGTCAGCTGTCTATCCACCTGAAAGTGAAAGTGAAAGCCCATTGGGAAACTCCAACTCCCATTGTCATTGTGACACAGCACTCCACAGCACACAAGTGAACACTGCACACTGCACACTGCACACAACGAAATTGCATTTATGCCTCACCCGTGCAAGGGGGCAGCCCTCAGTGGCGCCCCATGGGGAGCAGTGCGGTGGGACGGTACCATGCTCAGGGTACCTCAGTCATGGAGGAGGATGGGGGAGACCACTGGTTGATTACTCCCCCCACCAACCTGGCGGGTCGGGAGTCGAACCGGCAACCTCTGGGATGCAAGTCTGACGACCTAACCGCTCACCCATGACTGCCCTACCTGACGTCAACACAGCACAACTGATGGCCCCACACATTTCAATAAGCTTATTTTTGTCTATTTTCAAATAAAAATGCCCAGTCAGTCATGTCAATCCTAATTGAACATTAAAGTCCTCCAATAACTCACTAGAATTGTAGAACTAGAATTTTGAGACCTAAAATCTAGTTTTAAACACTTGCCAATACAAGCATTTTACAGAGATTTTCTTGATCTGATATTGAGTCATAGCCAGTTACTTGGAGAGGTCAAACCTGTGTTGGAGGGAATCTGTGGCAGGGTTTTTCACTTTTACTTTTACTTTTTGTATCACTGTTTCACCTAGATAACCAGTTATTCTGACCAAGTGACCCATTATCAGATCAAGAAAATATCTCTTGTATTGCTTGTATCAATTAAAATTGACTCAACTGACTGGGTACTTTTACTTGAAAATAGTCAGAAAAATAAGCTTGTTGAAATACTATGTGGAGCCCTCTGTTTTGCTGTGTTGACGTCACTGTTTGGCATTTTTGATATTTTTTTTAAAATAATTGTTTTTATTTTTTATATATTTTCTTTTTTTTTTGTTACGCACATTATTATACATGTGTTCATTTACACTTTTTGAAGCCCTCCCTGAAAATGTACTAAGTTCTGTAAATAGCCACAACAATAAAGAGAATTAATGAAATGAGAAGGTGAGTCCACACTTGCATATGTGAGCGCACACACCGATGCAGACACACACACACACACACACACACACACACACACACACACACACACACACACACACACACACACACACACACACACACACACACACACACACACACACACACACACACACACACATGCATGCACACACACATGTACGCTCACGGGCATGCACACGCACGCACGCACGCACGCACACACACACACACACACACACACACACACACACACACACACACACACACACACACACACACACACACACACACACACACTCACGCATGCACACACACACACACACACATTCATGCATGCACACACACATGTACGCTCACGGGCATGCACACGCACACACGCACGCACACACACACACACACACACATACGTACGCATGCACTCACATGCACACAGACACGCACGCACAGGCACAGGCACAGGCACACAAACACACACAGGCACACACACACACGCACACACACACACTGGGGTGGCTACAGAGAATAGTCAGATGGGAGTGTTTACAGTAAAGGACCCTCTCCAAGCCCCCCCTCATCCTGCCCCCCCCCATCCTCTTCCAAGTTAGGGGTGCTAATGCCTAGTGAGCTGCCATGCAAACGAATGCAAATATGATATGGAAATATACACCCTTCAGGAACTTTCCATCTTGACATGTTGCTAACTACACTGCGCTCCGCTGTGTGTGTGTGTGTGTGTGTGTGTGTGTGTGTGTGTGTGTGTGTGTGTGTGTGTGTGTGTGTGTGTGTGTGTGTGTGTGTGTGTGTGTGTGTGTGTGTGTGTGTGTGTGTGTGTGTGTGTGTGTGTGTGTGTGTGTGTGTGTTCATGCTTGTGTGTGTGTGTTCGTGCAGGCCACATGCCTATTTAACCTCTTTATTTATGGCTAAGATCAGTGAAGGCGGTTGCTAAGCTTTTAGCTGTGAGTGTTGCCAAATTGAACCGTGTTCTGGAATATCAAATCCTCAACAGTATATTTCCTTCACATTAATGCATATGTACACCACAACATTTGGCTACTACTTTATTTTAACTCCCCGTCCCACTCGTGTGTTATGTTTCCTTTTATTTGTTTAAATAGTGTAATACAGGGTTTACAGACAATGCCAAGTCAGCTGCACTCCAAGCCTTTCACTGCATTTTGCCAATTGCTTGAGACGAGTAAAATTGAATTTATTAGTCTTCTAATGCTTTTGTTTCAACAAGTACAAGTCAGCACATATTGTATATGCTTCTCTCCCGATATTAGATCTGCTCCCACGACGTCTGCTTTTAAATCTAGACTTAAAACCTACCTAGGCTATATACATTGGCTTTTGATTCTTAGATTTTAGTTTCCTTGTTGTTTTTTATTGCACCCAATGTATACTTTTAGCCCTTGCCCCTGTTTTAACTTCCCCTTTCCCATTATTTTATCACTTTATGTATTCAAAGTCTTCTAAGCTCATTTTATGTATCTTATTAGTCAATGCTGCCAGTGCTGCAACTGTACATTGTATGCAGATGTTTTTTCTTTTTTTTTCTTTATGTCTATTGGAATACTATGTGCTACTAATATGCTTACTTTTCTTTATTTATTTAGCTATTTTTATTCTAACCAGCCTCTGTGCAGCACTTTGGTCAGTTTTGTACTGTTTTAAATGTGCTTTAGAAATAAAACTTACTTACTTACTTCAACCAGCCTTTTGCCTTGGGGAATAGGACTAAACATAGTCCGTTATCTGACTCAGAATGGCGTCAACAACTGGTTGATTTGGGATAATTGGGAGTACATATATGATTCCACAAGATCAAAATCACGTCAATTGGATAAGGAAGGTTGACGGTTTCGTTGTCGGCCGAAATGCATGTTACATGGATGTGACTCAGACATGTCATTTCATTAATAAAAACACAAACTTTAAAAGTGTTCTTAAGTCTAAACATCACACTTATGTTGTAGTAACATAATGTCAGAGGGTTTCTAAAGACAACCCAAAGTGACAACCCAAACCCTACTGGAAGAGCCCACCAAGGTTTGAAACCAGGGGAGCATTTCTCGGCAACATTGTTGCTAACTCAGTAATACAACTAGACTGCCTGTGCAGTCGCCTTCGACTGCTTAAGGTATATCCCCGAAACGCGACGCTTCCAGTCCCCCATCATTCCTACCACTCCCGTCCACCATTTCGCAAACGTATATGATACATACAGACGTGACATGACGTGCATAGGCTTAAAACCAAACGACTATTGTGAAAATGAAGCAAAAAATGGGGCAAATGGTAATACTGTTTTAATGGTTCAGTGGATATACCACATTAGGTACAGTGTAATAACCAGTGTAACAATATTTAATACAATGTAATTTTTTTACTTACATCATGTGTTTGTGTGTAAGTGGTATTACATGGTATTGCATATTGTTACTCTGGTAAGCTTATTACACTATATTACATGGTATTGCATACTGTTACACTCGTTATTACACTGTACCTGATATTGCATATTGTTACACTGGTATTACACTAGTATTACATGGTATTAAATATTGTTACATTGGTTATTACACTGTACCTAATATGGTAGATTCACTGAAATGGTGAACCATTAAAATAAGGTGTTACCGGGCAAATCAATCCACCCAGTCAGAAGTTATGGGCCAAATTAAAATTCCGCCATTTTGAAAGTGTTGACCTCCAAACTCGAATCAGTTCATGAACCTACCCTAGAGCATTCACACACAAAATCTGGGACAAATCCATCCACCCGGTCAGTAGTTATGGGCCAAACAATAATTCGGCCATCTTGAATTCAGCCATCTTGAAAGTGTTGACCTCCTAACTCGAAGCAGTTCATGAACCTACCCTAGAGCATTCACACACCAAATCTGGGACAAATCCATCCACCCGGTCAGAAGTTATGGACCAAACAAAAATTTGGCCATCTTGAAAGTGTTGACCTCCCAACTCGAAGCAGTTCATGAACCTACCCTAGAGCATTCACACACCAAATCTGGGACAAATCCATCCACCCGGTCAGAAGTTATGGACCAAACAAAAATTCGGCCATCTTGAATTCAGCCATCTTGAAAGTGTTGACCTCCAAACTCGAATCAGTTCATGAACCTGCCCTAGAGCATTCACCCAAAAAATCTGGGACAAATCCAAACATCCGTTCAAAAGTTATCGCGTTAACACGAAAGACCTTACGCGGCGGCGGCGGACGCGGCGGCGGCGGACGCGGTGGCGGCGCACGCAAAACCATTACATCCCCGACGCTCCGCGTTTCGGGGATATAATAATTACTAAGTAATGCTAACTAAGTAATACAATTGTATCGCTAACTAAGCAATAGAATTTCCCATTGGAAACCTAGTACGTTGCTTACTTCTTAGCGACAATGCTTTCGAGAAATGGGGTCCAGGCTTCTAAGGTCCCAAACATGGAGTTTGACTTGCAATTAAAAAACAAAAAAGGCTTGTTGGTATGGCGGTCACTCAGAAGACAACCAACGTAGTGATGGTACTCCATTATTATTACGCAGCTTAACAAAAAAATAAGCAAAGCGATACAGGCCTTGATATGCTATGGCTCAGTGGGCTAAGGTGTACATTGGGGACCCAAGGTCGATTCCGAACCAAGGTCATTTCCCTAGGCCACTGCTGCCCTCCATAACCGGGCTGGGTACGAGAGTAATCGACAGAGAATTGCTGTATCGATAGAAGCGACAAAGTATGGCTGTTAAAAGCAGAATGTAAGCATTCCGACACTCCGATTGACTTGGCGGCTGTTGTCGAACCGCATCATAGTTCAATTGCATAACATTTGCTGAAGTCCATCTATACATGGGCTCTAAATTTTTGTTTTACTAACTGCGCACAACTCAACCTCTGATTGTTGGAAACCGCTGTCGGCTAAAAAAATAGCTCACGTGGTTGGCTGCCAGTGTCTTGCCCCTCCTCACCATATCGTGTTTACAAACACTGTGAACCCATGTATGCACTGTCGCTCAAGTCGCCTCTTATCGTCCAAATCCCTTCTGTCGCCAGCAACTCAATACAAAGTCAATTACCTCCGTCGTTGGGGTCGCTCAAGTCGCGTCTGGGGTGAGTTTCTCAAAAGGAAAGTTGTTAGCCTGCTAGCTACTTCGGTAGTTGCCAATGGGAAAATGCATTGAAAGCATCGAAGTAGCTAATGTAGTAAGCAACTTTGGTTTTGAGAAATTCACCCCTGGTCTATTCGTGCCATGTCTCGATAAAAATATCTTGAAAAAATACAGGCCTTGCTGTGTCAATCCTTTAGGTGTAGACTACACACTCTATTCCTCAGCTTGTAGTACAGCAATCTATTAGGGAAGACAATGAGTCTAACACAACCCAGTCTTGGCTATCACAGAAACTACAAGCGAGCAGTTGTGTTCACTGTGTGTTGTAAGGTAAACTGAAAGAGATTGTCTGGAAATTTGACTACTGTCTCCACTCGGCACTCAGTCTCCTCGTTTGTGCTCCGTTTTTTCCCTCAGTTTGTCTGGAAATGTTTATCCTCTGTTGTCCTTTTAAATATACAGTTTTCTGCCGTCTGTGGAAGAAAGGGTTTTTTTTTTTGGTTCCTTTTGTTTTTGTTGTGGCTCCAACTTGCAGATGTCATACAATACAGTCCAAGAATAAACAGTGATTCAGCAGATCTGCCAAAGCAGCTGATTTAAATCTCGGCGTCACGGTGGGAAAAAAAGATGACCAGAAGAAAAAAAAGGCAAAAGGAACAACATGAAAACAGCAGCGCCAATGTCAGACTTTAACTCAGGACAGAAAACCGAATGTTGATGATGCTGAGTCACTAAAAACAGTCGTATGGTAGACAAGGGAGGAGAAGAGAAGCAGAGACAAGGCGAGTTAGAACACAGAGAGAGAGTTGCCAGGAAGAAAAAAAGAGTGAAACCGGACCATCGTTATTTAAAGAGGGCTGTGGGAAGAGTAAAGGTCCAAGAAGGCCTCTCTCTCTCTCTCTCTCTCTCTCTCTCTCTCTCTGTCCCTCTATCTCTCTCTCTCTCTCTCTCTCTCTCTCTCTCTGTCCCTCTATCTCTCTCTTACAGCTGGGGCTATTTCTGCTCCCTGGGGATTTGACCTTGTAACCCCGCCACCAAACTCACGGCGGCTGTTTACTGGAAGCGCTCAGCAGGCGCGAACAATACAGGGCCTGTGAGGCAGACCTGACACCCCATTGCCCACTGCTGACTCATGCTGACCCACTGCAGGAGTCAGAGGTCAAGGTGATGTGGCGAAGGAGGCAGGCGCGTGGTCATGAGTAGCCCTTTGAGCAGTGCGATTAGAGCATTAGCAAAACGCTGAGCTCTCCCTATGATGTCACAGAGGAACTGTGCTGCAGAATGTTCGTGTAAAATTCTAGAAGGGCTGGGGAAAATCCTTACTCATCAAAGAGGTACATACAAGATGCAAGACACAAGATACGAGATGTTTACTGTTATATACGCATAAACTGCATTTATGAGCAATGAAAAGTTTGTGCTCAAAGCAGTTTTGTGCTCAAGACATGTTCAAGGCAGTTAAGCATATTTTTTGGCCAATGTCTAGTCACTTTCCCTTAGTATGCGGGTATGGGCATGCACAGTCCTGTGTCTACATCCAGACGTACTGTATTTATGAAGCGCAGCATCACAACAATGAAGTTGTCTCAAAGTGCTTTCCAAATACACACACGCACACGTTTCCACATTCACACACCAGCTCTGGAGGCTGCCATACGGCGCTGATCATCCGGAGTCTACATGGGGAAATGCAGACACACACACATACAAGCACAACAGTAATACTTGTCCTAAAAATATTACTTTAGAAGCAGCTGTAACATAGCCTAATTCCATGATATCAAGACGTAGCCTACTAGTGTAGGAAGAGTATAGTTCTACTTAACTGAATGAAGAGTGTGATATTTGGTTCTCATTACACTGTACATATTGAATGGGGGGCCCTTTCAGATGATTTTGTCCTGGGCCCAGCCAAAGTTGTCAGCAGCCCTGCCTCAGTGCACTGTACCACAGCACAGAACTCCTGGTAATTCAGTATTTCATAACTCGTTGAGCAGACGCACATAGTACATACAGTACCATGCATACATATAGTACACATGCAAGGTTTAGGAGTCTGACATAAGCGTCCACTGATACACAAGCCGGGGATGCCTGGACACGGATGTCTGTCTCCTTAGCTTCTTTTACATGTAGGGAAGCCGATAGTGGGGGGACACAAGGGGACAGTTTCCCGTGGCCCAGGGAGAGAGGAGGCCTAGAACTTTCAAGTAGGCCTACCTTTGTCCTGGGCCCATCCAAGCAGTCAGTGGCCCTGCTTACACATAGTGGGTCAAAGACGTCCAACATGTCCTTCAGTGCAATGGATACCTTTGCTTACTGTAAATGCAAAAAAGAGAGATTTTTTTTAAATTATTTTTTTGGCTTGGCTTTCATGCATTCACCTTTCATTTTTTTTTAAAATGTCATGTCTTTCACAGTTACAGTAAGGAAAAGCATCTGTTAGCACTGAAGGACAGTGTCATGTTGGACGTCTTTGACCCATGTACGTATGTAGTGTCAGTGTTTTCCAGGTAAGGAGTATTGACAGCTGAAGTGACAATAGTAACTTGCGCCATACATGAAGTCTTTACGAGAAAAATGGACAAAATCAACTTTAAGCCTCGTGGTGTCTTTACGTATAGCCTCGTTTCTCGTGGTTGTGCGACAAAAAGGGGAACTGACAATTGGGGTAGTTTGGTTCTGGGGGGAAGAACAATGCGGACGGACGTCAACAATCAAGCGCGACTGAAGGCTAACCGGAAACGACGGTAATCAAACATTTCAAACAAGTGATTTACGGTTAAGTGACTGTACTTAAAAAATGACTGTACTTGGGCCATACTAGAAAATATTAGTTTATTACTTAGTAAACTATCATGAAAAGGTCAAATTTGGCAATAGGCGACACAGTTTCATTGAGCAGCATAGTTGCAGTACCTTTTTTGACCATTTCCTGCACAGTGTCCCTTTAAGGTTAAGGATAATGTTGGAGGAAGGGAGACATGGCATGAAGCTGACACAACGACAGCAGAGAATCATATATGAGAGTGAGATAAAGCAGGCGGGTTCTTTTCCGGTATCCACTTTACGTCGGGTGAACGCCCCTTTAGGAGACCTTCGATTAGGAGACCGTCGGAGAGTCCCCTTAGCACTGTAGATGGCGGTAGCGCACGTCTTGTGTAAACACCACGAAAAAAGAAGAAGAAGGAGGGACAACGCCCCCTCAGGAGACCAAATTTTGAGCACACGCTTTTGCATTGAGTGGGCGTGTTTCGATTCCTCTTATTATATATCCAACCTCTTTTGACGACAGCGCTCCCCTCCCGGAATGCACGCACGCTGCTCGGGTAAATATATTTACTGTACTTGTTTTTTTTTTAGAACCCCAAATATAAACATACACTTGCTAAATGCTAGATCAGGGGTCAGGAACCTTTTGGGTGGAGAGAGCCATAAAAGCCAATTTTTTCAAAATAATTTTTTGTGAGAGCCATACCATTTAAAAACACGGAATACAATGAAAAGCACGTGTTTCAATTAAGCACAACAAAGTTAGAGCATAGGATACTGTCAAGTTATTACTTTTATTGATAACCGGTAAAAGTATAGGGTAGCCAACTGTCAACTTCATTATGATGGGAGTCTGGTGGTCCTCCCCCGAAAATGTTGCATTTCTTAGATGTAATTTCCTTCATTTTAACACATTTGAACGTCCCGTGTCCTGTGTTAGATAAATATGGAACACAAACTTTTATTTATAAATACGGGACGATTCCGTATTTCAAGGGACGGTTGGCAACCCTAAGTAAGTAAGAGCCAGATACAGTTCCCAAAAGAGCCACATGTGGCTCTAGAGCCATAGGTTCCTGACCCCTTGTGCTAGATACATGTTTTAACTACATTTGATCTGAATTCATGCTTTTAGAAATCAAACTTGTCCTGATTTTTGTGCGTGTGTGCGTGTGCGTATGTATGTATCTGCATAGAGCAAGTGTGTGTGTGTGCGTGCGTGTGTGCGTGCGTGCGTGCGTGCGTGCGTGCGTGTGTGATTCAGTATCCATCTCTCTGTGTGTGTGCACATAAGGCCCATATGTATTAACCACCCACTCTCCTCCTTTACTGGTAATGACCCACACCCCTGTGTTTCCTGCTACCAGGTGTCATGTGTGTGTGTGTGTGTGTGTGTGTGTGTGTGTGTGTGTGTGTGTGTGTGTGTGTGTGTGTGTGTGTGTGTGAGTGTGTGTGTGTGTGTGTGTGTGTGTGTGTGCTTGTGTGTGTGTGTGTGCGTGTGTGTGTGCGTGTGTTTGTGTGCGTGTTTGTGTGTGTGTGTGTGTGTATTTATCTGTGTGTTTGTGTGTGTGCGTGCGTGTGTGTGTGTGCGCACGGGCGCGCGCGTATGTGTGTGTGTGTACATGCGTGTGTGCTCTGTGTGCGTGGGTGCATTTATGCGTGTGCCGTGCGTACGTTGGTGCATTTGTGTGTGTGTGGTTGAGTGTGTGTGTGAGTTAGTGAGTGAATTAGTCAGTGTGCCTGTGAGTGTGTGGGTGTGTGTGTGTGTGGGTGTTCACTTCCACAGGATACTGCCACCTCCTCACCTCCAACATACGGTATGACCACTGTTCCTCCATCCTTCGCTCTGCCACCCTCTTACCCTCTCAACAAACCCCTCCTCTCCCCCAAAATAAAGCTACTGGTCCTCACCCCCCTCTCTCCTCCATCCCTACCCAGGGCCTCTGACAACTTTGACAAGGCCCAGGATGAAATGATCTGAAAGGGTCCCCTATACTACACAAAACATACGGTGTAATGAGGACTCAAATCTGGACGCCC
>NC_085874.1:45194117-45231617 GCF_034702125.1 Engraulis encrasicolus | reverse complement strand
CTCAAGGTAATTTTGTCCAAACAACAACTGATTATTCTCCTGCTTCTAAAGACCGTTTTTGCCTCTCTTTGAGGCAAACAATTGTGTTTTTTCCAATTGAATTGAATTGAATTACTCTGGTCGAGGTCACGTGCTTAAAATGAATGAAAAATGAACGAAATAACGGTTGAGTGGCTCCCCCAGCTGTGATCCGGTTCCCATCGTTCACTTCAGGGATCCGTTCGAAAGAACCGACTCGTTCATGAACGACACACCTCTACAGCGCCGTAAGAGGACTCTCCCTCGATTACTCGGGCTCCATTTTTCTTCTCGGCTCGGCCCAGCAGGGAGTGTGCTTGCGCATGCCATTGTTGTAAGCAGCCGTTCCAAATTGTTAAAACAATTAGCAGATGTGTGTTTGACGGCTGGAGCCCTGTAGGCCTCTGTGGAGACGGACAGTCAGAACCTACTATCAGGGGTGCCGTCAGGACGGGAGAAAGGGGACAGTTGTCCCGGGCCCAGGGAGAGAGGGGGGGGTTGGGTCCTCCTTACATTGTATATATTGGACTGGAGGGCCCGGGGGGGGGGGGGGGGGGGCTTTCAGACAACTTTGTCCTGGGCCCTGCCAAAGCAGTCAGCGGCCCTGTCTACTGTAATAGTAGAGGAGAAGGACAGGAGACATGGATGGAGTGAGTGAGTGGAACAGGCAGAGAGAGAAAGAGGGAGAGACTGAGAGAGAGAGAGAGAGACAGAGAGAGAGAGAGAGAGAGAGAGAGAGAGAGAGAGAGAGAGAGAGGCTAGGCTGAGAGAGTGAGTAAGTGAGAGCGGGGAAGGAATCCATGGGATTTTCATGGACCAGTTGAAGTCCAAGCACTGTCTGCACAGGAAGGAAACTCAGTTCTTTATGTACTTCTCTATTACTTCCTGTTTAACATCCCGAGATTATAAACGAATAAAAACAGACGGGGCTGCGGATCTAAACACGGCCCTTTTGTATTTGTGTATCTAGTAGGGCCGTCCACCCACCGGTGGAGAACAAGATTCCGGCCACGGCCCAGTTCCCCTGGGGCAGCGGGTTCCCAAACTAGGGGGTCGGGACCCCTAGTGGGGCCAGGGACAGAGACGGTTTTTTTTAATCAATGGGCAGACTGGGCAATTGCCTTGGGCCCCACCAAATGCCTCTGCCTACTGTATGGGGCCCCCAACAGTCAGACCCATCATAGTAAATATCAGTAAAAAAATATATTATACATGTCAATACAATTTAATATACAGGTCTATATTTTACCCAAGGCCCACAAACCTGCAGGGCTAGCCAGGCCACGCACTCCTGGTGATGCAACACCTTCGGCCATTGCTTCTAGTCAGGCCAAGATCAATGTAAATGTTGTTTCTGTTCTCCAGAAAAATCGGGAACTCCACCCACTTTGTCGGAAACCAATCAACCAGTCGCAAACCTAAGGAGGTGGGTCAACCATGAAGTTTGGGAAACGTTAATTGTTATGCTCTTGGTCAGACCTCAGTCTCGGAAGAGATTTGAAAGTCCATGATAATCAGGCTACTGCAGTTCTTACATAAAACCCATACTCATGTATACTGTGCATGCCTAGACAGACAACACAGCGAAAAAATTATATTGCTTGGACAGGTATGGTTGAAACCTTCATTCATCCTGTGGTGAATTTCAATTCAAATTTAACAACATTACTAGATAATAAAGATGTTTTGCATTTGGAATATATGACAGAGGGAAGGGACACAAACTTTTTGTTTGTGGCTTTGTTTACCTTTATTTCTGACAGGACAGTAGAGGAGAAACTAGGAGTAAATGTGTGGGGTTAGAGAGATGGGGAAGGATTGGCAAATGACCCGGGCGGCGGGGCCGGTATCGAACGTGGGTCGCCAGCGTAGTAACCCAGTGCCCTACCGATAGGCCACAGCAGGGCCCACAAAAATATTCGTAACACTTTATTCTAGGGATACATCTATAAGCACTAATACACACAATGTTAATGCCTGCATAACAAGTAACTTGTAAGGCATGTACTAAGCAAACGCTAAGGCCTACTAGGTCCTTACTAAGGCTAAATTGGTAATAAATCCCTTATTGTGCATGAACAAGACATTTGCGAATACATGCCTAACAAATGTTTGATTTTGCTTTGTACATGCCTTACAAGTTACTTATACAGGCACATTGTATGTATTAGTGCTAATAGATGTATCCCTAAAATAAAGTGTCACCAAATATTCTTATGGTAGGTCTAGAAGGGGGTCCCTACAAAAAAAAAAAAAGTTTGGGAACCACCGCCCTGTGGAGTGTTTGTGCAGTGCGTTGTGCAGAGGGATGTTATCGCGGTTGGGCCCCGATAACAGACAAATGATGTCTCAAGAGGGGTCAGGTTCTTGAGGGAAAAAGAGGAGAGGGAGAGAGAGAGAGAGAGAGAGAGAGAGAGAGAGAGAGAGAGAGAGAGAGAGAGAGAGAGAGAGAGAGAGAGAGAAGCACTACATATGGTCAACAAGACCAGGGGCGAAGCAGCAAATTGTGCGCACTACGTACACGTACAATCAGCTGCAATGGACCCGTCCCAGCCATAAATCACACACAGTGTGCATGCCAATATGCAGACTTCTGTCCTTCTTTGTCTCCAGTAGGAGTTAGATCATTCAGTGGCATGTGCCAGTGACATGCAGAAGTGGCATCAGTGGCATGCTATTATAAAACACATTTTTCCACTAAAAGGTTAGGTTTAGGAATGAGTTTTGGTTTAGGCACAGTTAGACATGTTTATAGGTTGGTGTACACACATTTTTCACTGACAGGTTAGGTTTAGGAATGAGTTTGGTTTAGGCACAGTTCGACATCGACATGCGGAAGTGACATCACTGGCATGCAACTATAACTATTTAGGAATGAGTTTTGGTTTAGGCACACTTAAGTTGGTTTACACACATTTTTTCACTGACAGGTTAGGTTTAGAAATAAGTTTAGGGTTAGGCACAGTTTGACATCGTAGTAGCCACTGTAACCATAGTAACCAACGCGACATGCCAACCGTGACAGCGCTTGACATGCCCGTTAACTGTTGTAATTGCAGACCTAGAATACATAAATAATTAAAAATAATACTTATATATTAATAAATATTATTACACTTATTGGTAATAATTAGTATAGGTCTGTGGTTAATATAAAATCAATGGACAGGTCACTGCGGCACTTCCGCATGTCACTGGCACATGCCACATGCCACATGCCAATGATCTAACCCCAGTCTCCTACCTTGCTCACTTGCCTGACTGTGACCTCATGATGACATCACCGACGACAGAAAATTAATTCAATATCTTGCAAAAGCACAATTCTGCTGTCATTTCCTCATTTGCATTCGGGATGGTGAAGGAAGAATAGTCCCTCAAAAATTGTTTTTGGAAGGCTGACAGCGGGGAAACTTTATTGTTTTCTCCACGGAGGCTTGGACGTCGGCAAAAAGCGAGGCCACAAACACACACACAAGAGGAGGACGGGAGTGTGCATGTTGGAATGCACCCACGGTGTGGGCCCCCTATACACATGGGTCCGTCCCTGGTAACTCAGTCACACTTCACCCCCGTATACGGCACCCCTGAACAGTACTTAGAAACACAAGCCTTGGCTTGGATACTGTTCCTGTAACCTGGCCTGCAGTTTATAAATCACCCTCTTCCTCTCTGTCACTCTTCCTCTGTCACTCATTCTCTGTTGCTCTCTCTCTCTCTCTCTCTTTCCACCTCCCTGTGTTGCTCTCTCTTTCTTCACTCTCCCTCTCTCTCCCACTCTCTGTCTCTCTGTTTCTGTCTCCCTCCATACTCTCTTTTTCATGTCACTCGATCATTGCCACATGCACGTGCACACGTTCACGTTTTGTGACCTAAGTGTAACCACCTCTCATGCCATCCTGAGAGGTGTGTGTGCGTGTGTGTGTGTGCGTGCGAGCGTGCATGCGTGCGTGTGCTTACGACAAGGGTGTTTTTTGTTTGTTTGTTTTAAAAAAATATATCTTTAGGGGCTTTTATGCCTTTATTTGATAGGACAGTCTGAGATGGTGACAGGAAGCGAGTGGAACAGAGAGACGGGTAGGGATCGGGAAATGACCCCGGCCGGACTCGAACCGGGGTCCCCGTGGGCATACAAGCCCAAATGTTGGGCCCCCAAAATGACATATTATGTGAGTAGCATCCTTTCAAGGGCTCTGTCTGTGCTGTCGGGCCCTTAGAATCTGTAACGCCTCCCCCCCCCCCCCCCTCGCGGCAGCCATGTACATAAGTCATAAGGGTCATCATGAATGATCCTTTCCCCACCCATGGTGGGATGTTAAACACCTGCAAATAAAATGTGAAGTTTCTTTCACTTCCTCTCTGTCTCTCCCTTTCCAGCTCCATCCTTCCTTCCTTCCTCCCTCCCTCAGTTCTTCATCAGCACTCTCTTTCCATCATTTCCGGCTGGAGCATTTTTCATCTCTCTCTCTCTCTCTCTCTCTCTCTCTCTCTCTCTCTCTCTCTCTCTCTCTCTCTCTCTCTCTCTCTCTCTCTCTCTCATTCTCTCTCTCTCTCTCTCTGTCTCTGTCTCTCTCTCAGTCTCTCTGTCTGTCTCTCTCTCTCTCTCTCTCTCTCTCTCTCTCTCTCTCTCTCTCTCTCTCTCTCCCAGCCTGGGCTCTCGGACCACGTGTAGATGAAGTCTTTCCTTGGCCTGTCACATGTTAAAACAGGCCTGCTGGCTGCTGGCTCCTGGCTCGCGACAGTTGAAAGAAGGAACATGTCCCATGGACTCGACTCGCAGAGTGAAAACAAACAGGCTTTTTCAGCCATTTCGGCTCGCCTCGCCTCGGCTCAAGTCAACGCAGTCGCTCAGCGCTCAGCTCATAGCGCAGCACAGCAGCACAGGGCCTCTTCAATGCACTTGGAGGGCCTAGGCAAATGGGGACTTGGGGACCACTCAAGAGATATTTCGACAGCATACTGTATATGTAAGGCAAGGCAAGGCAAGGCAAGTTTATTTATATAGCGCATTTCATACACAGGTATAACGTATAAATGGGGACTTGGGGACCACTCAAGATATTTCGACAGCATATATGTAAGGCAAGGCAAGTTTATTTGTATAGCGCATTTCATACACAGGTATAACGTTCATTATGTCTAACTGTTTACTCTGATGAAGACGGAAGCTACACCGTCGAAACATGTCAGGTAAAAGATAAAACTTTTACATGTCTGAAGTAAAAGAAAAACTCAATTGTGATTTTGACAGCAGTACGACTGAGTTGAATTTAGCAAGTTGTCATTGTGGTCATTTGAATACAAGTACATGACCATCTTTCAAATGGGGGCCCTAGGCATATGTCTAGTTCACTTGCCTGTCTGTGACAGGCCTGGCCTGCACACAGCACAGCACGAGCGCCTGGCCCTGCATGGAAAGCTAAATCAATCCCAGGTACTCGACGCTTGTACAGCACAACCCAAGGGTCCTAATCCCGTTAAGACCTGTCAGTCCCAAACAGAGGGCCCTACTCTGCTCACGGTCTCTCCCCGCTAAGCCCCCGGTGTGTTTATGTACAGTCAGTCGCCATGTGGCTCCACACTAGCTACCCGCGTCAAGCCAAGTCGTACGCCCAGCCGGCCGACGCCTCAGATCCTGTGCCAAGCTGTAGCTGTTTTGCCAACGACATTTAAAAAACTTCAGATGGCCTTAAACGTACGCAGGCTACATAGTAGGAGCGAGCTAGGTGTGTATTTATTCATTTAATGACGCATACCTTAAACCCCACTGCGAATTCTCTCGGCAGCTTTCAAAGAGTACAATAGAACAGGAATGGAAATCTCCACATTGCATATAAAGGCACCAGAGGTCTTCCCCCTTCCTCCTTCCCCCTTCCCCACCACAGGCCTGTTAGATGATTGTTTGATCGATACTCTTTTCCTAACACGGGACAGGCCACCACCGTCTCGCCTTGTTGGGTTTCAACACGGCCGAAGTAACACTGATGGAATTGATGAGGCCTGAAGCCAAACTCCCCTGGGATTCCACAGACCAAAGAAGGCACACAGTGAATTCTGCAGTGCTCATTTAACACTCAGAGGGATGATTTGACATCATATTGGACTTAAATGAACTATTTAAGTGTTGAATTAACAGCGCAACATTGACTGTGCAGGGAGCGGGCTGGATCGGATTATCGCATTTTTTTTTCTGCATGTGGCCTATCGCAACCTGTTGCGTAGGGGGCCCTAGCCCAGTGGTTCCCAACCTATGAGTCGCGACCCAACCTATGGGTCACCAAAGATCCACAGGGGGTCGCGAAGCCCTCTTGATTTTAAGGGGTTTCATTTTAATACCATATGTAGTTGAATGAATGACAAATGCATAGAAGGAACACAATTTAAGTGCTACATTTATTCTGATTTTGAACAAAGATGAGTTGAGGGTCCCTGAAGAAAAGGGTTGGGAACCACTGCCCTAGGCCATATTAATCCGGCCCTGGGAGCGGGGTGGGTTCAGTGAGGGTGACCACTAGCCTGATTATCAACGACTTTCAAATCTCTTCGAGACTTGGTCTGACCAAGAGCATAACGATTAACATTTCCGAAACAGCATTTCCCGAATGGCCTCCCTTGGTTTGATAATAATAGTTTGCTTCCCAACAAAGTGGGAGCAGTTCTTGCAATGGAAGAATTGCGAGAAAGTACTTGCATTGACTCTTGACCTGACTGCTAGCAACGCTGAAGCTGTTGCGTCACTAGGAGGGCACGGCCTGGCTAGGTGACCACACTCTGGCAAACAAAACCCTGCCCAGAACAGAATGCCCACTCTGATATGCACTCTGATATTCCTTATAGACCAGAATGTTGCTAGTATCTGATCAGGGGTGAGTTTCTCAAAAGAGAAGTTGTTAGCCTGTTAGCAACTTCGGTAGTTGCCAATGGGAAAATGCATTGAAAACAGTAAAGTAGTTAATGTAGTTAGCAACTTTGGTTTTGAGAAATTCACCCCAGATTGGACACTAGACCATTTTTCTTGCGCAGTGTTGTTGAAGATTCTCATTTATTCAACTCCAACATCCAGTTTGAATCTGCTGTTTTACAGTGTTGTTTCACCATAGTGGTCTGAGAACACTTCACAATTACTACAATTACAACTAGAATGGGCACTCGGTAGAGCGTAAACCTTCGCCTACGCCACTTATTTTGTTCTGGCCATCTTCAGAGTGTGGGGCATAACATTCTCCAAATTTTGGTGTTCTGGCATATAGCGCTTGGCAAAGAATAACGTTTTTTGACCTTTTCGTGACCTTGACCTTGACCTTTGACTCAATCACTCCCCAGTAATCGATTGTTCCTTGGGTCATGACCAATTATCCCAGTAAATGTCATAAAAATCGGCTCAATTTACATTTTTGACCTTTTCGTGACCTTGACCTTTGACCCAATCACTCCCAAAAAGTAATCGATTGTTCCTTGGGTCATGACCAATCATCCCAGTAAATTTGATAAAAATCGGCTCAATGTACGTTTTTGACCTTTTCGTGACCTTGACCTTTGACCTTTGACCCAAGCACTCCCAAAAAGTAATCGATTGTTCCTTGGGTCATGACCAATTATCCCAGTAAATGTCATAAAAATCGGCTCAATTGACATTTTTGACCTTTTCGTGACCTTGACCTTTGACCCAATCACTCCCAAAAAGTAATCGATTGTTCCTTGGGTCATGACCGATCATCCCAGTAAATTTGATAAAAATCGGCTCAATGTACGTTTTTGACCTTTTCGTGACCTTGACCTTTGACCCAAGCACTCCCAAAAAGTAATCGATTGTTCCTTGGGTCATGACCAATCATCCCACTAAATTTCATAAAAATCCGCTCAATTTACGTTTTTGACCTTGACCTTGACCTTTGACCTTTGACCCAATAGAGCTCGAAAGTCCCGCCCCTTAGTTCCGCGTTTCACGGGACCTAAGCTGACCATCTAACAACATGGTAGAGAGTAAATATCTTCTGATCTCAGTCATGATATGCGCTGGCCTACAAATATGCTGTTTAAGAGGCTAGATAAAGATTATTCATGCAGAAGTATCAATGTTTTGTTCCGAGGCCGTCGGCATGAAAAATGTGAAGAAACACAGCTATCTAAAAAGTTTGGGGTTCATACGAAAAATTAAGCAAAAATATCAGAAACAACATATATGGAGCTCGTGGCACAACTCGAAGGGGATCGAAATATCATTTTAATACCGCCATTGGATTACATGCTACGATTTTCGGCTAAAAACGCCGTTGAGGTCCCATGAAATCGGGGGAAGTGACGTCACTTTCGAGCTCTATCACTCCCAAAAACGAATCGATTGTTCCTTGGGTCATGACCAATCATCCCACTAAATTTCATAAAAATCGGCTCAGTTCTGTCTGAGTTATACGAAGTACAAACAAACATTTTGACCTTGACCTTTGACCTTTGACCCAATCACTCCCAAAAACTAATCGATTGTTCCTTGGGTCATGACCAATCATCCCACCAAATTTCATAAAAATCGGCTCAGTTCTGTCTGAGTTATACGAAGTACAAACAAACAAACAGACATATTAACAAATAAATAAATAAATAAACTAGAATGGGCACTCGGTAGAGCGCAAACCTTCGCCTACGCCACTTATTTTTTTCTGGCCATCTTCAGAGTGTGGGGCGTAACATTCTCCAAATTTTGGTGTTAGTTTCATTTAAATCGGACCGGAATATCGTAATATTACATATTTGGCCCAGTCTTGACCTCTTATTCAATTCCGCATGCACACGTTGTACGTTTTTGACCTTTTCGTGACCTTGACCTTTGACCCAATGACTCCCAAAAAGTAATCGATTGTTCCTTGGGTCATGACCAATCATGCCAGTAAATTTAATAAAAATCGGCTGAATGTACGTTTTTGACCTTTTCGTGACCTTTGACCTTTGACCCAATCACTCCCAAAAAGTAATCGATTGTTCCTTGGGTCATGACCAATCATCCCAGTAAATTTCATAAAAATCGGCTCAATGTACGTTTTTGACCTTTTCGTGACCGTGACCTTGACCTTGACCTTTGACCTTTGACCCAATCACTCCCAAAAAACTAATCAATTGTTCCTTGGGTCATGACCAATCATCCCACTAAATTTAATAAAAAAAGCTCAATTTACGTTTTTGACCTTGACCTTGACCTTTGACCTCTGACTCAATCTCTCCCAAAAACTAATCGATTGTTCCTTGGGTCATGACCAATTATCCCACCAAATTTCATAAAAATCGGCTCAGTTCTGTCTGAGTTATACAAAGTACAAACAAACATTTTGACCTTGACCTTTGACCTTTGACCCAATCACTCCCAAAAACGAATCGATTGTTCCTTGGGTCATGACCAATCATCCCACCAAATTTCATAAAAATCGGCTCAGTTCTGTCTGAGTTATACGAAGTACAAACAAACAAACAAACAAACATATTAACAAATAAATAAATAAATAAATAAATAAATAAATAAATAAATAAATACACAGCGGTCAAAACATAACCTTCGCCGACTTTGTCTTGGCGAAGGTAATAAATACACTGCAGGCAAAACATAACCTTCTGGCGAAGGTAATTAATACAACACCTGATATGAATAAAGAGTGAGACAAGAAAGCTCCCACACACACATTGGCAGCGTGTAGTAGGGATTTCAATAAAATTAATTTAAATGTAGTATTATGTCTCAATTTTAAATTAAAATAGATTTAATAGTTTTTTCCCCCCGAAAATATAGACATTTCGGGGGGAAAATGCCGCTTATCAATTAATCGTAAGTCAATCGATAAGGTAAATTAACAAACAATTTATGAATTAATCGACAATTTGCATCCTCAGCGTCTACTTGTCTACATTGGTGACCCAGGGGCTCCCCTCCTATGCACCTGATCAAGTGTGCAAGAATTGTACATAAAAGAAATTTGAATAAAGTAACATAACAACGTAGAGTAACAGGTATAACAGGTACAACCACCTGCATCACGCTTGTCCTCTTCCTCCTCCTCCTCCTCCTCCTCCTCACCTTCCTCCACTTCTATCCTCCTCCTCCTCTCCTCCTCTTCTTCCTCCTCCTCCACCACCTGCTCCTTCTCCTCCTGCTCCTTCTCCTCCTCCTCCTCACCTTCCTCCTCTTCTATCATCTTCCTCCTCCTCATCCTCCTCTCTTCCTCCTCCTCCTCTCTCCTCCTCCTCTTCTCTTCTTCCTCTTTCCTCCTCCTCCTCCTTACCTTCCTCCTCTTCTATGTTCTTCCTCACTCCTCTCTCCTCCTCCTCACCTTCCTCCTCCATCTCTTCTTCTCCTGTGTGTGTGTGTGTGTGTGTGTGTGTGTGTGTGTGTGTGTGTGTGTGTGTGTGTGTGTGTGTGTGTGTGTGTGTGTGTGTGTGTGTGTGTCTGTGTGTTTGTGTATGTGTGTGATGCTTCACAGCAGCTTGATGTTGCGCAGTGTGGTGTTGTGTGGTGTGGTGCTGTGTCTTTGTGTGTGTGTGTGTGTGTGTGTGTGTGTGTGTGTGTGTGTGTGTGTGTGTGTGTGTGTGTGTGTGTGTGTGTGTGTGTGTGCGCGCGCGCGTGCGTGCGTGCGTACTGTATATCTGCATGACGCGCTCATGATGTTGTGCAATGTGGTGTGGTGTGATATGATGATGTGTCTGTGTATGATGCCGCACAGCATGGTGTGATATGGTGCTGTGTATGTGTATGGTGTTGCACAGCACAGGGAAGCTGACTGGGGGGACAAAGGGTTCTGTTTTCCGGGGCCCAGAGAAGGGGGGCCTAAAAGTGGGTCATAGTATGTATTGGGGTGAGGGGGCCCTCTCAGATGAATTTGTCCCGGGCCCAACCAAAGCTCTCAGCGGCCCTGCATAGACAGATTGCAATATGCCAGGATTCTCTCAGGCACTAGGCCCTGGCAGCACATCACCCCCGTACTCAGACAGCTACACAGGCTCCACTGTGAAATCTTTCATCATCTACAAAGTCCTCCTCCTCACTTTCAAGTCCCTCAATGGTCCGAAACCCCTCTACCTCAGAGACCTCCTCCTCAAGATCGCTGTGGTCATCTTCCAAGGGCGAGCTGGTCATCCCCCCGCACCAGACTCAATTCCACCAGTGACTGAGCCTTTCATGTACTCCTCTGCAACAACCTACCCAGCCACATTCAAAATGCCCCTTCACCAACACCATCAAACCCATCTTTTTTTGGAGGCTTTTGGCTTGTAGTGTCCATAAGCATACACCTACAGTGAGGAGAATAAGTATTTGATCCCTTGCTGATGTTGTTGGTTTGCCCACTAATAAAGACATGATCAGTCTTTAATGTTAATGATAATATGTATTCTAATATGGAGAGACAGAATATCAAAAAGAAAATCCAGAAATTAACTCTAAAGAATATATAATAATTGATTTATATTTAATTGATGGAAATAAGTATTTGATCCCCTGCCAACCATTAAGAGTTCTGATCCCGCAGATCAAATGGCACTTCCAATCAACTTGTTATCTGAATTGAACACACCTGCACAAAAGACACATTGAATCGGCAGAATCAGTCCATAGAATCAGTCAATCAATCAAACTAAACTTGCCAACATGGGGCAGACCAAAAAGCTGTCAAAGGATGTCAGGGACAAGATTTTAGAACTCAATAAGGCTGAAATGGGCTCCTGGATATTAAAGAGCAAACTGTTGGTGCATTTCTTCCCAATTTTAGGACATACAAAATGATCATCAATCATCAATCTTAGGCCTGTCTCTGGTTCCATACAAGATTTTACCTTGTGGGAATGTAATATCCAGAAAAAAGGAGATAAAGCACCTTAAAACTGTATGGAAGGAGCTAGGAAATGATCTCAAGGCAGCTGCGACCTCAATCACTAAAAAAAACTATTGGAAGCACTTGATACCACAGCGGATTAAAATCCTGCAGTGCATGTATGGTACCCCAGCTTCAGAAGGAACCTGTTCAGGCTCACCTGAGGTTTGCCAATGAACGTCAAACTGGATTAGGATATGATTGGGAGGTGCTGGAATCAGATAACACCAAAATCAAACTGTTTGGCATTAACACAACTCTATGTGTTTGGAGGAAGAGAAATGCTGTCTATGATCCCAAGAACAACACCTTCTCCAACATCATAAATGAAAGTGGTAACATTATGTTTTGAGGTTGTTTGTCTGGCCAAGACACAGGACAACTTCACATCGTCAAGAAATGGATGGAGGGAGACATGTAAACGTACAATGCTGCATGCCAACCTCTTTCCCACCACCACTAGACTGAAGGTGGGTCATGGATTGGCCTCCCAATATGATAATAATCCATAACATACAGCCCAAGCAACGAAGGAGTAGCTCAAGCAGAAACACATTAAGGCCATGAAGTGGCCTAGACAGTTTCCAAACATTAACCCTATAATAATCCTGTGAAGGGAACAGAAGCTCCCATTTGGCAAGCTACAGTCATACAACTTAAGTGATTTAGAGATGATCTGTGAAGAAAAGTGGACAAAAATCCTTTCTAATATATGCACAAACATTGTACTTAACTGAAGGAAACATCTGACCTCTGTATGTGAAAACAAGGGCTTTGCCACCAAGTATTTTGTCTTTTTTGACTAGAGGGGTCAAATACTTATTTTCCTCAATGGAATACAAATCAATTAAAATATATTCTTCAAAGTTATTTTCTGGATTTTCTTTTTAATATTCTGTCTCTCTATATTATAATACATTTTATCATTAACATTATAGAATGATCATGTCTTTATTAGTGGGCAAACCAACAAAATCAGCAAGGGATCAAATACTTATTCTCCTCACTGTATACTTACACACACTTATACTGATTTTATGCTGATGTCAAGCGTGTTTTGAAAAACGTTATTTCAAATGGAGGTATTATTATTATTATTACAGGTGTGTAGTGATGCGGTTTTCACAGCACAGATAGCACAAATAGAGAGCGGCAAAATAAAAATTACAGATAGCACAGAAGCACAGATAGAGTGTGACAAAATGTAAAAACTAATCAAAGTAAAACGATTCCTCAAACTTTGACCTCGGAAGAGCATAAAAGCTTCAGATTGGAGGGGAGGGGGGGCAATAATGAGTGATGAGCCTTTCGTCAGCCCATGGTCGTGCCGACAAATGCGCATAAGGCTTGAAAGTCCCGCTCCCTTATTTACGCATTCACAGGTCCTTAGCTGACCATCTACCAGCATGGTAGCAAGTAAATATCTTCTGATTCCAGTCATTACTGTATATGCGCTGGGCTACAAATATGCTGTTTAAGGAGCTAAATTTAGATTATTCATGCAGAAGGGGGTGGCTACTAATGGGTGACGGCCTGTCATAATGGTATTGGTTTTCGTCTCCGGTGGTATTGTAGTCACATTTGTATTTTTTTGACGAAAATATAAATCAATATCGTTATATTTTTCGTACAAACGCATGCTGTTTTTTTCCGTTGTCGTTTTATTGTCGTCAGGGGAAAAACAATCGTTAACGATAATTGTGACGAAAATATTTCGTCACAAAATGAACACTGCTGTCATTAGCCCATGGTCTCTCGTGCCGCCAACACATAAACACAAAGCGGCTGTGGAAAACATTCAGGCTCGCTTTCTCTCTTACTGTCTCTCTCTAGAGGGTTTTCATATACATGTATATTTGTGTGTGTGTTGGGGGGGGGGGTATGTGTACATGTGCAAATGTGTGTGTGCCTGTGTGCATACGAGTGTGTGTGTGTGTGTGTGTGTGTGTGTGTGTGTGTGTGTGTGTGTGTGTGTGTGTGTGTGTGTGTGTGTGTGTGTGTGTAATGTATATGTGTGTGGGGGGGTGGTGTGTGTGTGTGTGTGTGTGTGTGTGTGTGTGTGTGTGTGTGTGTGTGTGTGTGTGTGTGTGTGTGTGTGTGTGTGTGTGTGTGTGTGTGTGTGTGTGTGTGTGTGTGTTTGTGTGTTTGTGTGTGTGTGTGTGTGTGTGTGTGTGTGTGTGTGTGTGTGTGTGTGTGTGTGCGCGTGCGTGCGTGCGTGTGTGTGCTTGCATGAATGTGTGTCTGTTTATGTGGGTTAAAGGGACATTTTTCAAGGCTTATTCTTTCATCTCACTCTCTGCCTGTCTTGTTCTTTGACACAGTCCCTGAATAAAGGGAAAAATCCCTCTCTTTGCCACCGTTACAAGCAAACTCTCTTTATGTCTTTGCCCGACACACAACCAGCTAACTCACCTCACACATCCAGGGCCGGATTAACACACCGGCTATATATGACTGCAGCCTAGGGCCCCCCACCTGCCAGGGCCCCCCTGACTGGCCAAAAGTGAAAATTTGCAGAATCGTGACAAGATGCAATATGGAAAAAAAATCCTCTGTCGTGTTGAGTAGGCCTACTGTTGGTAGACACGTTATCCTTAATTCCTAGCTCATAATTATGACACTGACTAAATTTGTCACAGAATTTGCTCTCCGGGTTAGGACCCACCGTAACTTGCAGCCTAGAGGCCCCAGGCCGTCTTAATTCGACCCTGCCCACATCATCCATCTTTTACATCTCTCCACCTTGGAAATTCATCTTTTTTTCCAGCATCACCTTCTTATGTCATCCCATCACCATCACCTTATGTCGTGCGATCCATTGGACAATGCCCAGTTTGCATAACTGTGAATACAGCTCACTGCTTTGCGCACAATTTCCACATGATGAACACACTCGTACGGTACCTCCTCAGAATGACACAGGCCTACTTTTCAATAGAGAGAACAAGAGGTGTTTTTTAATTTGTACTGTCTTTGACTAGTTGCTGCAATGCGTGCTAGTAATCTGCCATACAAAGGACAGATGCAGTAACTACCTGTTTGGTCAAAATTGAGTTTAGACTGTACATGGTCTTCATTACACCTGTTATCTTGTGACAAAGCCTTATGGTTCAAGCGTATCCCATTTTGGAGATATTGCTATGTCAAATTTTCAGCAACTACAGCATCCAATCTAATACCAATATTTTGAAGGTCTTTTGTCATTTTTAATGTTGGTGTAGTTACTGCACTTTGCCTTTGTAGTGCTGTAATGTGATGGGTGTAATAATGCTTTGGTACAAAAACATTTTGTTTTACAACTGTGTATGTGTATAGGGTGCAACTGTGCGCAAGTGTATTTGCAATGTATTTGCCATGTCTCTACACAGTTTGCCTGATTTGGTGTGAAGTTGCTGTATTCTTGTGAAGAGTTCTGCAAAAGCAGCGAAAGTTACAAAAAAAAAAAACTTTAAACTCAGTGATGAACCAGTGATGTTGTTCACACGTCTGAGCTTACAGTAAAACAATGCCATGGGAAATTAGGACGATGTCGCCATCTAGTGGCCCTTCCCATTACTGTAAATTAAAGGCTTGCAATGCAAGACACGAATACAGTAAGTCAGTCATATTAGCAGTAGTAGAAGTACTGTTCAGGATGAAATCACAACACCAGTAGTATGATATTATGTAGTTGCAACCATCTAAAATCATGGTACTGGTGTTGTACAGTGCCTCTACTTCTACTGCATATCTGCACGTTTTGATTATGTCATATACTTATAGGCTATCTGCATGGTTCTGTCCTACATGATTTTACACTCTAAGCTGTTATGCCTTTGCTTTTTGCAGATACCCTGCCTGTTAGTGTCTGCTTTTGTTTGCATGTGATGTGTGGCATCTTTTAGCCTTTCGCTGCTTTCTTGGCTGGGGCTCATTTACGCAACAGCCTCAATGTGACTATAGGCCCCTACTGAGGAGACATAGCCTAAATAAAACATATAGGCCTATGAATCTGAGGAAGACCACCTGCTGATTTCTGGTAGAATCTTATATTTTCTATCTTATGTCTTCATATCTATGTTCAGATTTTAGAGAATAAGAGGGTAACACTTTATTTTAGGGATACATCTATTAGCACTAATACATACAGTGTTAATGCCTGCATAAGTAACTTGTAAGGCATGTACTAAGCAAATGCTAAGGCCTACTAGGTCCTTACTAAGGTTAAATTGGTAATAAATCCCTTATTGTGCATGAAGAAGACATTTGCTAATACATGCCTAACAAATGTTTGATTTTGCTTTGTACATGCCTTACACATTACTTATACATGCACATTGTATGTATTAGTGCTAATAGATGTAGGCTATTCCTAAAATAAAGTGTTACCATCATTTCAATGTCCATGTATTGTTTACTTGATGTTTGAATGACTCTTAAGTCTGTGAGGGGCCAAATAAACTTTGTCTTTGTTCTCTGGCCTCAGGTTTGAAACTGCCCTCCCCCAACTGATAACTTGACTTTTCCCTTGCTATTTGATCATTCGATATGACCTCACTTCCTGTAAATTCTCTGTAAATTCTGATGTTGGCCTTTGTGCGGCCTCTTTCTTTGTCTGTACCTGAAGAGTTCAGATGCAAAACCCTAAGTGCCTTTTCAGAAAATAATCTTAATTCATTTTTATTTAATACAAAGCTATCAAAATTGCATTTTTTATTTTATTTATGTAATATAACTATTTATATGTATTATCAAGTACATGAATGTAAACCAAAATAGCAACAGGGTTCTCTAAAAATATAGAAGGGCAGGTCTTCAGAAATGGAGTTAGGGGGTTTTGTATCTGAACTCTTCTGTTAACACCTCCTCAGGAAAAGGGGGTGCGGAGGCCTGGATATGGGCCCTTGTGGCCTGGCCTGCTCTCTCCCTCAAGCCAATAAACCTTGCATTTCTGAATTCCAACTACTCCACTGGATCTGGTCTTCAATATTAATTAATAGTAAAACTTCATAACTTTCTAATGACAAAGAATTTTATGCACTGTAAAACTACTCAGTAGTTATACAGTATACTTTAAGTCCAAACAACATTGGACACACTTGTGAACTCTTGTAAAATTATATACATGTATATAGCCTAGGCCTATAAAAACAATATAACATTCATGATAACTTGCCTAATTCTATGCATTGCTTGAGAAGTAGGCTGCTTGGGAAATGTACAGAGATGTACAAAGTAGAATTATTGCTATGGACGTAATTACAAAAGCAATCATAGGGCTATGATATCATATTAATTGGCCACTATATGTCATATCATGCCACGAGAGTTGTACCATAATTACATGCATAACAGTAATTCTACTTCTACTTCTTTATACATCTCTGGAAATGCAGTGTTCACACCTTCAATTGCTCACAGCTTCTCAGGGCCGGCGCTAGGCATAGGCAGACTAGGCGGTCGCCTAGGGCGCCAAATGTCCTGGGGGGCACCAAGGCCCACAGAATTACAATATTAAGCTAAATAAAGCATTAAACTTTACATTTAATGGTCACTCAGTATATATACGTACATGGGACTAGATCAACTGTGCTCGATCAGATGTATGACACCAAGTTTACAGATGCCAATGTCAAATTCCACAAAAAGGAAAGATATGGTGCTCGCCTAGGGCACCAAATTGCCTAGAACCGGCCCTGCAGCTTCTTCACACCTTCACTTATCAAACGCAAAGCAGAGCTTATTTTACCTGTAAATGTCATCATGGAGGACCTATTTGTGAATCCTGTAGGGTGTTGGTAATGAGATATAGTGTGCATGTGTGTGCGTGTGTGTGTGTGTGTGTGTGTGTGTGTGTGTGTGTGTGTGTGTGTGTGTGTGTGTGTGTGTGTGTGTGTGTGTGTGTGTGTGTGTGTGTGTGTGTGTGTGTGTGTGTGTGTGTGTGTGTGTGTGTGTGTGTGTGTGTGTGTGTGTGTGTGTGTGGATGAGTGTATCTGTCACAGCTTGTTCACACCTAGAAAAAGCAGTCATTTAACGCATGAATTTCAGACAATTCAGCTCATAATGGAAGTGGCACTCACATGCTCACTGTTTGCTACATGTAAAAAATGAATCTATAATAAATAGATAACAGCTCACAGATGTCATGGGCCTCCAAATACTGTTAGCATAACTGTCACTCAAGCTCCTCACCTCCTCAATTCATGCTTATTGGTTGTGTTACTGATTTAAAGTCTGGTTTGAGTGTCTCTGTGTGTGTGCGTGTGTGCTTGCATCCATGCGTGCGTGCGTGCGTGTGTGTGTGTGTGTGTGTGTGTGTGTGTGTGTGTGTGTGTGTGTGTGTGTGTGTGTGTGTGTGTGTGTGTGTGTGTGTGTGTGTGTGTGTGTGTGTGTGTGTGTGTGTGTGTGTGTGTGTATGTATGTGTGTGTGTGTATGACTGTGCCTGTCACTGCTTGTTCACACCTAGAAAAAGTAGTCATTTAATGCTTGAATTTCAGCCAGTGCAGCTGGTAACAGACGCGGCAGGAGAAGTGTCAAACTCACAGGCTCACTATATGCTGTATGTAAAAAAACAAATGTAATTGACACCTCTTGTCTTCCTTGGATACACATGGACAAACAAGCTTCACCATCTCTCAGCTGCTCTACACCTGCTCCACACCTACACCTGCATTACTGCTGTACATATGTACTGTGATGTTGCACTGTTTTAGTCATGGTTTATGTGCTAGGGTGTGTGTAGCCTATAATATTTAGACGAATTTCTGACAAGTCCGTGGTCGTGCTCATACAGAATTGCACAAAATAAGCAACCAAACAACTTTTCATTTTCAAACGACTTTTCATTTTTCCGTCATTATTTTGAAAGAACAAATTCTGAAACAATCGTTTCACGTTTCGCTCATCTTAACCAAATTCATTTGCATTACAATGCATTATAGATGTTTTCTCTAAGCCCGGTGTTACTCAAAATGAAGTATCACAGTTACTGTTGGCACAGCTGTACATTTATGTACTGTGCTGTGGTGTGTGTGTTTGTGTGTGTGTGTGTGTGTGTGTGTGTGTGTGTGTGTGTGTGTGTGTGTGTGTGTGTGTGTGTGTGTGGGTGTGTGTGTGTGTGTGTGTGTGTGTGTGTGTGTGTGTCTGTGTGTGTCTGTGTCTGTGTGTGTGTGCGTGTGTGTGTGTTTGTGTGTGTGTGTGCGAGCCTCATGGTCTGAAATGAGTTAAATCAATAGACATCAAATGGGTTGGGCATGTGTAGCATTCAGGCTTCAGAAATCATTTACCTTTGCACCGTCACGCGCCGTCATCAAGCTATAGGGAGCTGTCAGTGTTGGCTTGTTTTTTGATTTCCAGCACAGGAGATCACTGTTCTCTCTCTCTCTCTCTCTCTCTCTCTCTCTCTCTCTCTCTCTCTCTCTCTCTCTCTCTCTCTCTATCAGAGAGGGAAGCAGAGGGTGTGTGAGAGAGAGGCATTTTGATTTTAAGACATAATTTATTGTAACACCTTTCACATTACAGGATACAGCCATCTCCATAGGTTCAAGTTCAGCATAGTGAAGAAACCCTTTCCCTCATAACCACAACACAACTTTTACAGCCTTAATCACGGTTTAATGTAACTCTTTGCTTAAAATCTGAAACGTATCGCCACTTCTTTTGTTTTCTGACAAATTGCACAGGTACATCAGTACAGATGGAGTGTGGTATGGTATGGTATGGTATGGTATGGTATGGTATGGTATGGTATGGTATGGTATGGTATGGTGTGGTGTGGATGCCACATACCGGTAGTCCAGACTCCATATCTGACAGACAGCAGAGCTCACAGACAAAGACTGGATATTAGCAATAAGGACGTGGAGATCGATGGATGGAGAAAGAGAGAGTTCTGGGGATGTCGATAAGAGAGACAAGTAGATGAGCGATCACACGCACACACACACACACACACACAAGCTCTCTCTCTCTCTCTCTCTCTCTCTCTCTCTCTCTCTCTCTCTCTCTGCAGACAGATTGACAATATCCTCGCTTATTTTTTATTTTTGAGTACAGTAAATTACCTAGTAAGAATCCCCCATTACACTTATACTGTAGGAAGAAACAGTCCAAAAATCCTTACGTACGAAACGAACATGGTCCTGTCACCAATATAGACGGACACACCATCTGTTTATGAGTCCGTCTGATCTCTTTCTATTAGTCTCACCACCTCAGTCCTTTTACCTGTCACACGAAAAAAAAAAAACATGTGTCAACAATCTGATGAGTGAGAAAAACATAATGTAGGCTATAATTCATAATGAAAGGCATCACTGTTTGGTATGGTAACATCTCGCATGCTGAAAGGAAGTCACTGCAATGAGTAATCAAGACTGCAGAGAAGATAGGCACCACACTTCCATCTATGAATTCCATATATGTACAGCAGCCGTGGCCTAGTGGTTAGAGAGTTGGTCTTTCAATCTAGAGGGTGCAGGTTCGAATCCCCCCTGACCTCTACCTACATCTCCATCCATGGCTGAGGTGCCCTTGAGCAAGGCACCTAACCCCACATTGCTCCAGGGACTGTAACCAATACCCTGAAACAATAATAACTGTAAGTCGCTTTGAATGAATGAAATCGTCAGCTAAATGCAATGTAATCTAATCTAATGTACAGCGCAGCCAGAAGAGAGCAGAGAGAATCATAAAAGACAGTGTCTACCAAAAAAGCAAGGTTTTTTAACAGCTTCTACCCAGCTACAGTCAGACTAATGGCAAAGACGAACAGGACATAGAACATTTTTGATTCTTTTGATTCCTTGTAGCCTCTTACTGCAGATGGGGTCGCCGGCGGGCCTATTCACTATTTGCTGAAAATACTCAACTACATCATAACAACATTGCTATGACAGTGGAGAGAGCCTTAAGTAACAGATTAAGACATTATAATTTTGGTGACAGTAAGGTTATAACATAGGCAGAGGCCAATATCGCCACTACTACTTGAACTACTACTACTACTTGAACCAATATCGCCACTACTGTGGTTAAGTGTGGGCTGTCATTCACTATCTAGGGGCTTGGGGGCCCCAAGCAGCTGCCTGCCTTGCCTGGTGGCAAGATGCTCCTCTGAACATAGGTGCTGCGCTAAGGTTTTAATAATTTTTTTAATGTATTTTGTCTTTTTCCTTTTTCTAGGCTATTTAACTATATTTATTGACTGGCCTGAACAAGAGTTCATATGTGCCTGTGCTACTAGTTCATGCACAAATGTCTAATAAAGAACGTTGACTTTGACTTTGAAAGACCACTGAAGACTACAAGTATGTGATACAAAGTTATGCTGTAGTATAAGTGCATATTTCCATTGGAGGTGGTAGTTAATAGAAGCATAGAGTACAATATGCAAACTGACTCATTAAGTTGTATGCAACTTGACAAGGCTAGAAAATGCTGTGGATTTAATATCATCGATACACATCTGCACTGTCCATCCGCTACCCATCTATCTATTCAGGCTGAACTGGTCATCTGGCATACAGGGCATTTTCCTAGTAGGCCAACAGTCCCCATAGGGGGGCGATATTTATACTTTTTAGATGCATCCTCTATAGCAGGGGGGTCAAACTCATTTTGGTCCGGGGGCCGCATACAACCCATGTGGACCTCAAGTGGGCCGCATTAGTGACATCATCGCAAAAAAATAAAACCTTAAAGCAGAGGATTAGTTTTCAGTACTATCGCATTATCTTTTTAGCATGATTTAAATTTGTGTTGAATACCTGTATGTAGAAAGCCATGCAATACTGATAATCCTATGTAAAATGTTTTTGATGTGATTCATTCATTGCCAACCATCAACGAACAAAATACGGGACATTTCATTTTGGCGGGGGTCTGGGGGTCTTCCCCCCGAAAATTTTGTATTTCTTAGATGTAATTTCCCGTCTGTTTCCCGTCTCAGCTCAATACAAACCAATACAGATACAATTATATTTATTATTTAATTATAACCAATACCAATACAATACAAATAAGAAGTATTAACATTTGATCTCTATATATGACCTTTATGAAATGCCTGTCACTGTATACATATAAACGGCCGGCCGGCCGGTCTGTCTGTCTGTCTGATACGCATTCTTGAAATTGTAGGCTAATTCCCTCCTGTGTCCACAAGGCGGCAGAGTGCATAGACAGATGCATCTTTGTCCGCCTGTCGGACTTGTATTCATAAGGACTGGCCCACAGTTTAGAGGTCTATCTTCAGGATCGACAGTGGACTGAGTCAAGAAGGATGTAGTGTGGAAACGTGTGTGTGTGTTTTTTTTTTGTTTTTTATTAGATCCCCATTAGCTTTTGCTTTTAGCATTAGCTATTCTTCCTGGGGTCTTTCATAGTTGTTCATTAAAAATTACAAATATCAGCCACACAGCGTGGCGATAAACACAACATAGGCAACATTGTATTCTTTTTGTGGTCCTTCTAATCAATCATTAACAAATATCCATTACACAGAGTGATAGTAAACATGACATACAATCTACTACATCAAGAGGGAAACTACGAAACAAAATAAAATACAAAGAGAAAATAAATAAATAAATAAATAACTCAAATGATAGGTGCTTTCTTGAAGTTACAAGGCAGACAAGACAGCTAAGAGAAAGCAGCAGAAAAAGAAAAAAGACAGCAAAACTACACAGAGCTGCTATTCATATAATAATTTTTGATTTGCACTTTGAAGGCATGAATATTTAGCTGCGTAATATTATGAGGTAATGTGTTCCATTGATGCATTGCCCTGTACATAACAGAACGTTGCATTGCTGTGCTGGAGCTGGGTAAGGTGAAACACCCATCAACTGCATGTCTTGTAGAATGTGTATGGATTAGTGAACTAAACCACAACTTTCTGTATATTATCAGAGGAGATTTTGTAATAATGACACTCTTAATAAAAACCATAAGTAGAGACAAAAGTCTGTTTCTTACATTTAACCAACCCAAAGATTTGTGCATTTTAATGACATTTGTTCTCCAATTACATGAAAGAGCTACTCTTGCTGCTTTATTCTGGACCAGCTGTAATTTCCTTATATTACCACAAGATGTAGAAGACCAGACAATTGAACAGTAATCCAGGTTTGATAAAACCAGAGCCTGAATTACTTGTTTGGCAAGTGTGTGTGTTAAATACTTAGCACATCTTTTAATTATTGCTAATGCATTTCCCATTTTAGTGACAACCCTCTGTATTTGCTTGTCCCAAGATAGTTTATTGTCAATTACAACACCTAAAAGTTTAACGTCATCTACTTGTTGTATCACTGTATCATTTATTGCAATATTCAACATTGGTTTAGAATTCAAAGAATGCTTAGTACCGAGTGCAATACAATTAGTCTTAGACACATTTAGTATCAGTTTATTTTTGTTAATCCAGTCAACAACATTCGCTGTCTCACTTGCAAGTTTTTCATTTAAACCCTCCACAGTCGCTGCAGCTAAATATATAGTGGAATCGTCAGCATACATTGAAATATTGGCTTTAGTTAATACCAATGGCAGGTCATTAGTAAATATAGAGTAAAGAAGAGGGCCTAAGCAGCTGCCTTGAGGCACCCCGTGCTTCACAGGTATGATGTCTGAAAAGCTTCCATTAAAATAAACCATTTGTTTCCTGTTACTTAAATAGCTATTAACCCAAAGCAAAGCTGACTCAGTGAAGCCATAATATTTCAGTTTTTCTAACATAAGTTCATGATTAAGAATATCAAATGCTGCAGAAAAATCCAAAAGAACCGCACCTATAATGTGACTCTGATCCATTCCCTGCAACCAGTCATCCACCATTTGTGTTAAGGCTGTAGCAGTTGAATGTTTACTCCGGTATGCATGCTGGTAAAGGGTCATTAATTCATTTTTAACAAAATAACTCTGAATCTGCTCATGAGCAATTTTCTCCATTATTTTACTTAAGATCGGTAACAAACTAATGGGTCGACTGTTCGTCTCTGAGAAAGGCAATTTATTATTCTTTGGTAAAGGCACAACTTTGGATATTTTCCATAATTGTGGACATTTATTTTCCTTGAAACATAAATTCATAATGTGTGTAACCATTGGTGCTATAAATGCAGTAATTGGTTTAAGAAGTTTCACATCAATATTATCAGCTCCAGAAGGCTTATCTTTACATGACATTAACAAAAGTTCAATTTTAGCAACACTGACATCTCTGAATTCAAAAGTACAGTTTTTTCCCTCCATGAGCTGCGATATCAAATTACCAGATAGTTTTCCACCTTCAGATTGTGAGGTGATTCTACTTTCTAACTTGTCTATTTTTGTCATGAAATAATTATTTAAATGATTGGCAATTTCAACTGGCTTTGTGAGAAAACCCTCCTCCGTCTCTAAATAGGCCTGTGTAGGTTTTGTATTTCCTCTTACCAAATTGTTCAATGTTTTCCATAAATGTTTACTGTCATGTTTAACAGCATTAATTCTTTTTTCATAAAACAATTTCTTTTTCTTCCTATTGAGTTTAGTTACAAAGTTCCTCATTTTACAATAGACTTGCCAATCAGATTTAAGACTTGATGAAACTGCTAACCCTTTTGCCTTGTCCCTCTCCCTCATATATCCTTTTAATTCTTCATCCAACCATGGGGTGTTAACATTTCGTACTGTAAACTTTCTTACTGGTGCATGGTGATCAGCCACTTCTGTGAGTGTTTTGTGAAAGACATGAAGTGCTTCCTCTGGATCTTGTTTTAAGAACACTTCTGACCAGTCAGCGTTTTTTATGTCTTTGCTATATGAATCAATATGGAAATGCTTAAATGACCTCCTATTGAGAATTTTCACACCAGGTTTGGGAACTTTTGTTTTCCTTACAATTGCTACCAGGTTATGGTCACTGCAACCAGTAGGGACAGATATAGCAGTAGAGCATACCTCAGGTGAATTTACATATATATGGTCAATACATGTAGCAACTTTAGAACCATTACACTTAAAACTTATTCTCGTCGGTGTGCTTACAGTCTGTGAAAAGCTGCAAGTGGCACATACATTCATAAGTTTTGTTTTCATTGGACAGCTTTTAGAGTTCCAATCTATATTCATATCACCCAAAAAGTACACTTCTTGATTAGTGTTACTCACACGATCCAGTGAATCACAGATTGAGTCTAAATAACTGCTATTGGCATTAGGGGGTCTGTAACAGCATCCTAGTAATATTGGTTTAATGTGTGACAAGTGAATTTGTAACCAGAGAACTTCCATGTCTAATGACATCAGATCACTCCTTATCAAGACTGGTATATGACTTTGAATATAACAAGCCACACCTCCACCATTTGCATTCCTGTCTTTTCTGTAAACATTATATCCGCTGATCATCAATGATGAGTCCTCAAATGTATCATCCAAATGTGTTTCTGACAAGGTCAATATGTGTAAAGCATTACTGAACAATATATCACCAACTTCAGTTAGTTTATTCCTAATGCTACATATATTAAGATGGGCAATTCTCAACCCTTTCTTAGGCAACTTATCAAACATAACCATTTGACAGATGAGATCAACTCATTTTCATCACAAGTGTAACTCAAATGTTTAAACATAACATAGACCAACATAAGCAGATACCCCCATACTAAATGGCCATTTATAATGTACATTATGTAGCAAACAAAATCAACATTAAAGTCCCAGCAAACGATTGTCCATCTGTATATATTCATATGAGCAATGTTTAGCCCTAGTTTCTTTGGAAGTGATGACATCGACATAGTGAGCAGACGAGATAGAAAGAGAACATACCGCAGTCCATTGTGTGCGCGGCGCGCGTGTGTGTTACGAACAGGTAGGGCCTGGCATCTCCCCTGTGACTCCGGCAGCACTCTCAGGGGGCTGTTGTGGTCCCCTTGCACCTCCGGTAGCACTTTCAGGGAGGCCTCTTGCTCCCCTTACACCTCCGACAGGTTTTTGAGAGGGAGGGTGGACAACAAGTTTGTCATAGCGGATGTATGCTATGTTTCCCTTGGCTCGCTCAGCCTTCATGACCGGTACGAGCTCCTTTCGTCGCAACCTCACGGCCTCGGAATAATCCTCGTTCAGATAGATGTTCGTTCCTTTCAGCTTGTTTGCTCTCGACATCACCGCCTCCTTGTCCTTCCACCGGCAAAACTTCATGATGACAGGTCTTGGTCGGCCTCCTTCTGTTGTTGGCGCGTCACCCATCCTATGCGCCCGTTCCACCTCGACCTGTTCCATGTCAATTCCCAACTTTACAGTGAGAGTTTGGCGCACCTTCTGCTCCGTGTCTTCCCAGCTTTCGCGCTTGGATTCCGGAATGCCATCGATGATTACATTATTCCTTTTCGATTGAGCCTCGAGGTAATCGACTTTTCCGTCAAGCGATAAAGCAGATTCGCAAACGGTATTAATGTCCTTGCGCGCATCCTTACACATCGCAGTGATTTCGTCATTGATCTTTCTTTGACCATCTACCTGCGTTTGGGTGTAGTCCAGGCTCTGCTTGTATTCGGTGAAATCCTTCACCAGGCCGTCGATGCGCGTGTTTGTTGTCTCCATGATTAATTGTAGAAAAGATTTAAAGTTCCTCTCCTGGAGATCCATCATTTCTTTAAAGAAAAGTTTCTGTTGTTCTAGCATGTCTGTGAGGACATTAACAGTTACATATTCCTCATCACTAGTTGCATTGTCTTTCCCGGATTTTTTCGGACCCATTGCGCGGACGTGACGTGACGTCTGCACTAATCAAAAGTGAAGTGTGTGTGAGAGTGAGGGGTCAATTTTATTGAGAAAAAAGAAAACCCTGGTGGCTTTGTGGTTGCAGTCCATCCCTGCGTCTGGCCATCTGTGGGCGTAGTAATTGGACTTGTTCTGTTGCTTTGAAGACATGTCATCATTCTTTGTGTGTGATGTTGACAATGGTCAAAAAAATCCTGGACAGGACAGCTACTATCTGTGTGACTGCAAGTCATCTTCTTACTTCTGATGCGGAGAGGATAGGATATGGTGGTTTCCGGAGTCTGCTTTTATCAGACTTTTCGAATAATTTTCACCAGCACTTTTCTGCTGCCCATTGAAGTCATGTTATTGCTTTGACAGCGTTAGGCAAGGGGTTCCCAAACTCTAGATATTACCATGACAAGGCGCCTCATACACCGGTAGAGTCCAGCCAAGGCCCCCCTTACATGAGTCGTGACTAAACTAGCTAAACTATTTTTTTCTGTGCACCGCCTGTCATGACCATATTTTATGTGTGTCTGTGTGTGTGTGTGTGTGTGTGTGTGTGTGTGTGTGTGTGTGTGTGTGTGTGTGTGTGGTGTCTGTGTGTGTCTGTGTGTGTGTGTGTGTGTGTGTGTGTGTGTGTGTGTGTGTGTGTGTGTGTGTGTGTGTGTGTGTGTGTGTGTGTGTGTGTGTGTGTGTGTGTGTGTGTCATTGGGATATAACGATAATAGAATCAACTGATTATTATGCAGTTTTTAACTAATGTGAATATTTTTCAGCTGATTGTGGTTTATTTTACCGATTATTTATTTTGATGTGCCTTACTTTTTCTGCCAACCTTCTGCGGACCCCCTAGCATCCCTTCGCGGCCCAGCAGAGGTCCCCGGCCCCCAGTTTGAAGACCACTGCGCTGGGTTTTTGCCAGGGACATGCCTGTCAGCTCTGGCAATAACAGTGTGTGCTGAGCTGATATGTCAGTAAGAGTTAAACTAATAAAGACGACTTGACAGGGTTAATATACCGGTTGGTCTTTTTTTTTTTTACAGTGTAGAAAAGTGAAAGTGACACCCAGTTTATGGAAAAAAGTCTTGAGGCATACTGTAGTACAATGGTTATTAACTGGAATTATTGGCAGAGGACGCGCTCAACTTCTTGGAAAAACGAAAGTCTTTGGGTGCGAGATAAAAAGCGTCAACTTAGGAAGAAAAATCTGCACTCACAAACTGCGTCTCATTATTTATTTCTATTACCACCATGTCCAAAAAGCAAACGCGTTTTGGCTATCCACGCACTGATGAAGGCTTGATAGCCGCAACGCGTTTGCTTTTTGGACATGGTGGTAATATAAATAAATAATGAGATGCAGTTTGTGAGTGCAGATTTTTCTTCCTTATATTAACTGGAATTGCATTTGGACCCACAATCTTCCATGGCCATTACAGTATGTTGTGACTAGGGGGGTAAATCACAGCCTCCATGACAATACGATACGGTATCGATTTCTTAAAGCAGGGATTTAATTATTTTACTTAATTATATGATACTTAAGAATTCCCCACGAGGCGATACGATTCGATTCGATTTGATTCGATTCGATTTTTCCAATTACTTTTCTACTTCTATCATGTTATGGAGCCAGGGCCAGCGATTTGATTAATTTCGATACTTGAGAATGTCCCACAATACGATGCAATTCGATTGTAGGATTGATGCATCAATACATTTCGATTATTATCTATAATTATCAAAAATATATCCATTTATTTGACAGCATTTGCATGTCTAGTATCAACTAGTGGACTATTAACCATGTTTCACTCACTCCTTGACATCAGTCATTTATTTGTGACTGGCAATAAAACAGTCAAGTCATACATTTTTACACCACAGCTCTGCGACCCACATAGGACCCCCTATGCAACACCACTTTTTGGTCCCGACCCACCAGTTATTTGTGACTGGCAATAAAACAGTCAAGTCATGCATTTTTACACCACAGCTCTGTGCTGAGTGCTAGTGCTGAGTTGATAGGACAGTCACATTTAATGACACGTTTATTATAGACCTACAGTATGTCTTTTTTACAGTGTAGAAAAATGAAAGTCACACCCAGTTCATGGAATTAAGTCTTGGGGCATACTGTAGCATACTATAGCATACTGCTGGACATATTGATAAGTAATTTAGCCTTTTAGCCTCATTGGATATTGTACAATATGTATGAGAAACTAATTATTAAGGACTGAATGGAGGCCAAACACACACAATATACATATATATACAGTATAGTGTGTGTGTGTGTGTGTCTGTGTGTGTGTGTGTGTGTGTGTGTGTGTGTGTGTGTGTGTGTGTGTGTGTGTGTCTTTCACCGGGAACTTCAAAACTGGGAACACTGATGATTGTCTGTCCCTTCTCTGTCGGTTTTATTTACTTCATTCAGCTTTGTTTAATACAGTTTTTGATTTTGCTGTCAGCTCTTGTGTGCGACTCCTTTCTTCCTTTTTTACTTTCACCGGGCACAGAAAACAGTCATATGAAGCAGGGTGCCGTGGCTTAATGAGCTAAGACGCCCTACCATTACACAGATGGTCCGGGTTTGATTCCGGCCCTAGGTCCTTTGCCGATCATTCCCCTTTGTTTCTCCCACCACTCATTTTCTGTCACTCTCTTTCACCATCTTCTCCTTAAATAAAGGCATAAAACATGTAAAAATAGAAATAAAAAAATACAATGTTATTGGGACCCAATCCTTGGCCCTGTTTCTCCTCCTCTATCTATGTGTGTGTGTGTGTGTGTGTGTGTGTGTGTGTGTGTGTGTGTGTGTGTGTGTGTGTGTGTGTGTGTGTGTGTGTGTGTGTGTGTGTGTGTGTGTGTGTGTGCGTGTTTGTGTGTGTGTCTGTGTGTGTGACTCTCTCTCTCTCTCTGTGTTGCGGAGGTGGGATGGTGAGAGAGCTCAGAAAACGTTTCTAGACATGACTGGCAAGTATTTACTCTGAAGGAATTTCATGCCAATGACGGATGAATTACATGCTTATGGCAGATCCACAAAACGTACCCATGCATGCCTGCCACACACCAGGCCCCAGCACATGCCATGCAATGCAGGGCCGCTAACGATGTTGGCCAGGCCCGGGACATAGTAATCTGAATGCCCCCCCGGTCAATACATGCAATGCAATGAGGTCCCAGTTCTGGGACCACCTTCTCCCGAGACCCGGGAGAACTGACCCCCACCACCCTTGTCGGCATCCCTGCATGTACAGCATGCATGCCATGCGTGCGTGCACACAAACCTACTGTAGCAAGACTACCACAACAGCTCGAATTACATTAGGGAAACTGCTGTCATAACACACAGGCCTCGGGTACGGCGTGACATATCTAAATCTAATCTGAAAGCCATGGCGCGTTGAAGTAAAACAAAACGTTTCAGACGTTGCCATATGCCCCATAGTATAGGCCTACGACTTGTGCCACTTTTTTGCATTGGGTTCATTCAGGTTCACTCTAGCACATTTTTCTCCTGCACCAGTTGTGGAGAAGAATTTACCTGAAGAAAATGCCCATTTTTGAAAACAAATACTTTTTGTATGTCAACTCAAGTAAACTTTTCTGGTAACACTTTATTTTAGGGATACATCTATAAGCACTAATACATACAATGTTAATGCCTGCACAAGTAGCTTGTAAGGCATGTACTAAGTAAACACTAGAGATGCACCGGATCCAAGATCCGGTTCCGGATCCGGCAGGATAATAGGGTTTTTCACAGGATCCGGATCCGGTTCCAGGATCCAGGATCCGGTAGCCGAGGCTTTTCAGTCAAAATAGTTTGAGCCAATGTGATAAAAAGGGCCCACGTGTGTGAGTAGGCTATGTGTTTCAACCCTTTCGTAGGATCCGGTATCCGGTTCCGGATCCGGCAGGATCTTAAGCAGTGGATCCGGTATCCGGCAGGATCCTAAAAATCAGGATCCGGTGCATCTCTAGTAAACACTAAGGTCTACTAGGTCCTTACTAAGGTTAAATTGGTAATAAATCCTTTATTGTGCATCAACAAGACATTTGCGCATACATGCCTAACAAATGTTTGATATTGCTTTGTACATGCCTTACAAGTTACTTATACAGGGACATTGCATGTATTAGTGCTAATAGATGAATCCCTAAAATAAAGTGTTACCAGTTTTCTCATGGCGACTTCCACTTGCTTCTATACTTGTAGTGGATTAATATTTGACAAGGAGTATCTGTACTCTCATTCAAGTTAAGACAAATAGAATGTACTTCAACCACCTCTGTCATTCATATTCTATTTTATGAGTCCATTCAATTGTATATTATGTGATATGCGTTGACCAGTCCATGATTTTTACAGTGTTTTTACTTAAATTTGGGCAGCATTCTTTGGGACTTGGATAAATGCTCGTAGGCGGAGTGATTAATATTATTTTAGCACTAGATGTGAAGAGTCATCTATGGAGTGTTGGTGCATAGCCTCACTATTAGCGACGTGTAGAACGCCTCTCGTCCTATCAGAAGGTCTTAAATAACTCGACCGGATGTAACTATTGTATGATATGTAGTATGCGTTGACCATGTCTGTTATTATAGTGTCAGTATAGAGAGGTCAGTGATATACACCAGTGGTTCTTAACCTGGGGTGCGGGCACCCCCTGGGGGTGCACCAGAGATTTCAGGGGGTGCGTGGGATTTTAATTGTGTTGAGGTTCTGCTTGGGAACATTATATTTAGGCCAATTTACAACAAAATTAAAACATGTCTGGTCCCCTTTTAAAGTAATTAAGGTATTGATTCATGTCCCAAGCAAGTATCACTGCAATTAATCACTTAAAATAATTTTAGTACGTATACACATGTAGAAGTTTGGGTTGGGGGTGCATGGCTTGTCTTCGGCACAGGTAAGGGGGTGCGTTAAGAAAAAAAGGTAAAGAACCAATAATATACACCACCAGAAAAAAAGAAAAATATTTCTTATCAAAACAGGAAAACACTGTTGTCTTTAAGAGACATATTGATGGCATCTATTGTGTTTGCAAAAAAAATGCTTCACATGGCTGTGAGACTTGTGTAGTACACCCTAGGAGTCGGAGTACACTGGGAAATGGAACAATGTGGCAATTCAAAGAAATCTAAAATCATTACCTTGACAGCCGAGGTTGGAAAATGTCTTTCTTCCATGTCTTTCTACTTTCCTTCCTTTTTGTTCCTTCCTGCCTTTTTTCATCCTTCATTCTTGCCTCTGCAACAGGGAAAAGTAATGGAAGGCAGACCTTTGTCTACTGTCATGGCCATCCTACTCTGGCAAGGAGACGGGCAATTTTGCCTCCGATGTCAATATCTATTGAGCACAATGTTGGTGATTATTATTCTTTGACTGCACACTGTTTTTCATTTCGCTGGATTTTTCACGCTGTTCCTACCCCATCATCCCAGCCGGCAAAATTTAAATAAACTCCGCAACAGTCCACAGCTTCCGGATTTGGCCTAAGGCTTCTCTCTCTCTCTCTCTCTCTCTCTCTCTCTCTCTCTCTCTCTCTCTCTCTCTCTCTCTCTCTCTCTCTCTCTCTCTCCCCCACCCGTCTCTCTCTCTCTCTGTGTGTGTGTGGGTGTGTGCGCACAAATGTCAGCACGGAGGACCTACCTATTTGTGAATCCTGTGGGGTGTGTGTGTGCATGCGTGTGTACAGTACATGTGTGCGTGTGTGTGTGTGTGTGTCCTTGTGTAAATGCATGGTTCTGTCCGTGTATGTGCTTACAGTATGTGCTGAATTTCAAGTTATGTAAGTGTGATCATACAGTATGTATAGGTTCCTCAAATTACTTATGCACTTGCAACTACAGAAGCGCTGTCAAGTGTTCTCCAGAGCCCAGAGATGGATTAACGCACAGGCTAGATGAGGCCACAGCCTAGGGCCCCCACCCCTGATTGGTCAAAGGGGGGGACGACAATTTTGATGATTTGCAGATGCAGTATTGAAAAATTCATCTCTCGTTTGTGCAATTTTGTCATTACTTCTTTTGGTGTGATTTTCTGCGGGGGTGGGGGGGTGGGGTGCAACCTGTAGCCTAGGGGCCCCGGGCCATCTTAATCCGACCCTGTGGGGTCACACAGCAACCTGTATCTTAGGGGGCCCAGGCCATCTTAATCCGGCCCTGTGGGGTCACACAGCAACCTGTAGCCTAGGGGCCCCGGGCCATCTTAATCCAGCCCTGTGGGGTCACACAGCAACCTGTAGCTTAGGGGGCCCAGGCCATCTTAATCCGGCCCTGTGGGGTCACACAGCATTCTGTAACCTAGGGGGCCCAGGCCATCTTAATCCGGCCCTGTGGGGTCACACAGCAACCTGTAACCTAGGGGGCCCAGGCCATCTTAATCCGGCCCTGTGGGGTCACACAGCAACCTGTAGCCTAGGGGCCCCGGGCCATCTTTATCCGGCCCTGCCATAGTCAATCCTTGATGTTTTCTTCCTTCAAATCTATCCCCAGGCACCAAAACTGAGACTAGGGTGCTGTTTCCACGTAGCAGGATATTTTTTTAGTAGGGTATTTTTTTCTCCTGCTAGGTGTAAACGCAACATGTGGATAAAAAAAATCCTCCATTGTAACAAATGCGTTTCAGCCCCCTAAACAGGATATTTTTTTCTCCTGCTTTTTATACCTGGATTTTAAATATCTGCTACGTGGAAACGGAAGGCCAAAACCAATGCAAAACCAATACAAGCAGGAGAAAAAAATATCCTGCTAAAAAAATATCCTGCTACGTGGAAACAGCACCTAGATTAGTATATGCATCAGTCAATAACTTGAAAAGAATCTCCGACTTGTGTACCATTTTATTACATTTTGGCATAGTATGCTTTCATCCAAAGTGAATAACGAGGGCCAGACCTTAAAAACAAGCCTGTTGAAACTGAAGTAAACATAGAGAAAGCACATGCAGCGAAAATGAAAGCTCCAAACTGCCATTGTCATTGCAACACAGCACTCCATCCATAGCGCATAGTGCACACACAATGAAATTGCTTTCATGCCACCCATGAAGTGTGAAGTCCAAAATGCTATCCCAAGGCAATAGCAGAGAGAGTAGATAAGAGAGAGGTTCCATTGGCCCATTGTTTCCGGATTCTATTGTCGCAAGGGGGAGAGGGGGAAATCCCCCTTTAGGCAGACCTAAGCAGACCTACGGACTGTTATATTCATTCTAGGAGTATTATGACAAGCTCCTTTAGGCAGACCGGAACCTGGTCACGTTAGGTGCCCATAGAAACCTATTATGTTGGCATATCTCTATATACTTAAAGAATCTCTGGCAATAGTATGGCGGAACTGTAGCCTGATCATCATCGACTTTCAAATCTTTTCGAGACATGGTCTGACCAAGAGAATAACAATTAACATTTCCAAAATGTTTTCTGGAGCTTGGAAACGATATTTGTATTGCTCCAGGCCTGACTAGAAGCAACGCTGAAGGTGTTGCATCACTAGGAGGGCGCAGCCTGGCTAGGGGCTAGTGGGACTGTACAGTACGATACTTAGGGTACCTTAGTCATGGAGGAGGATGGGGGAGAGCACTGGTAAATTGCTCTCCCAGGGATATAGTCATGGGTCAGCGGTTCGGTAGTCATGGGTCAGCGGTTAGGGTGTCAGACTTGTAGCCCCAAGATTGCCAGTTCGACTCCTGACCCGCCAGGTGGGTGGGGGGAGTAATTTACCAGTGCTCTCCCCCATCCTTCTCCATGACCGAGGTACTCTGAGCATGGTACTCTTCCCGTTGCACTGTTCCCCTTCGGGCGCCATTGGGGGCTGCCCCCTTGCATGGGTAAATTGTTGCGTTCAGTGTGCACTTGTGGGCTGTGGAGTGCTGTGTCACAATGACAATAGGAGTTGGAGATTCGCAGTTCGGCTTTCTTTCATGTCATGCCAAAGATTCTCTCTCATTTAGATCGTCTCTGGCCAAGCCACCTTCAGAGCCATGAGAATGACTCATACCACCTTAAGGGCTGGGAGCCTTTATGTCAACATCATCACACACACTCCAGCACCTCAGCTGATATGCCCATATCTGGGATCACTGAATCGAGAGAGAGAGAGAGAGAGAGAGAGAGAGAGAGAGAGAGAGAGAGAGAGAGAGAGAGAGAGAGAGAGAGAGAGAGAGAGAGACAGAGGGGGAAAGAGAGAGGGAGAGAGAGAAAGAGAAAGAGAGTGAGTGAGAGAGAGGGTGAGGGAAAGAGAGAGAGAGAGAGAGAGAGAGAGAGAAAGAGATAGAGAGAGGGGGAAAGAGAGAGAGAGAGAGTAGCTGACGCCATGTCATCTGTAAAGTCCATCCTCCTGTCAATAAGTCACCGTTCAATGAGTTCAGTGTTCAGTGAGTGATGGGAGAACAATGCAGAGATGTCATCCCCTTGCCAGACAGAAGCCATCTCGGTCCAAACTGGTGGAAGAAAAACAGCCATCAGACCAGGCAGCTATTCAAAAGCCATCACTCAAAAAAAAAAAACGGCAGGCAACAATGGCCAAAACCAATCATAAAAGCAATTTCCATTTGCGTAACCTATTTCAGGGAGAGAGGTGTGGCTGTGGTCACGGGTATGAGGTGAGGTATGGGATCCAAGGCTGGACTGGGGGAGAAATATAGGGCCCGGGCACTTTTGGCTTAAATGGGCCCCTCGTAATTAGCGGCGCAGAAATGACTTGCCGGTGGGCCCCGTACCCTTGTGGACCCCTATTTCCAGAAATGTAAAAAAAAAACACTTTTGACTTAAATGGGCCCCTCATAATTAGTGGCGCAGAAATTACTTACCCGTGGGCCCCACACCCTTGCGGGCCCCTATTTCCAGAAATGTTTTAAAAAAAGCACTTTTGGCTTAAAGGTAGCGGCACAGAAATGACTCACCAGCGGGCCCTGCACCCTTGTGGGCCCCTATTTTCAGAAATGTAAAAAAATAGGGGCCCACGAGGGTGTGGGCCCACCGGAAAATGCCCACTATGCCAGATGGCCAGTCCAGCCCTGATGGTATCTGCCGAGTTCAGTTATAGGTTGCGAGCAATAATGTAGAGAATGTAGACCCCTGGTTGGAATGTCATCACGTATGTATACGATTAGAGGCTTGTCCAGCCAAACCACTGACTGCGTTACCTCACTCCCGAAACGTATTTTTAAATACCATGATCTGTCAGGGGCGGCGGAAAGGATTATATTGTTAGGAATGACTGTGACCCCAAAGACGGAGGAGGAGGAGGCCTATAGGCTGGTTTATGAGGACGTGGTGGTAGTAGCTATCCTCAAAGGACCTGGAGATGATGATAGCCAAACACACACGGCCGGCAGGGTTGCCAGATGAGGCTGATGATTTCCAGCCCAAAAAATTCTCAAAACCTGCCAAATGCCATTTTTACCCGCATACAGCCATCCTAAACAGCCCAATTGGGCGGGAAACAGCCCAATCTGGCAACACTGATGGCCGGGGCTATTCCTGCACATGGCTGTAACTACCATTGAGGACACAGTGGTCATGTCCTCAGTATTTTTTTTCCAGTAATGTAACATTTATCTATGATGAGATTGATATTTGATCAGCAATGATAAATTCAGTCTGTATATGACACCCCCATTTATCCTCAAGGCACTGATTAATGAAAACAAATTTAAAAGTTTGGAAGGAGAAGGATTTCTTAGCGCTCTTGTTCTCTATAACTCTGTGGACTCCAAGAAGTCCTTCCATCTGGGTTTTTAATCATAATTTCCTTGTCGACCTGTGGAGTTGCCTGAAGTTGGCCCTATTAGTGCCACCACGTTCTAAACTTAAAAGTTTAACTGAAGTATATGAAGCATTCTAAATTCACAGTATACAGTACAGAACGCAGTATTCGACCTCAGTATTTGAAAATGTCTGGTTACGGGGCTGTTCCTGCACCTGAAAACCTTTGCGTTTCCCTGCCCTCGAGTGTGTACTGCAGCCCCCCAGAGAGTAATATCACCTGCCACATGCCACTCTGGTAATATCACATGCCACTTTGGATTAGCATCTATGAACGGGAGGTGTGATTTGGAGTTTGGAGGGTTTTTGGAGGGATTTTTTTATTTATTATTATTCTTTCTTCTTCTTCTTCTTGCCCTCTTGACTTCCATCCACTGGAAAGTGTGTACAGTGCACTGGGGGCAAGCAGGGCATTTGCCCCTGGGCCCAGGGCCCTCCTGTATTGTTGGTGGGGGCCCTATTGTGACCATGGCAAGCTGTTTGAGGGGCCCTATCAGTGTTTTGCCCTGGGGCCCTGTGTGCAATTGTTCTGCCACTAGTACAGTGCTCCCCTGCAGCCCCCACAGAGGGTTCAGACTAGGAACAGATGGGCTTTCCCCCTCTTTTTTGTTTTTCTCTCTCTCTCTCTCTCTGTCTTTCTCTCTCTCTCTCTCTCTCATGTGTGTGTGTGTGTGTGTGTGTGTGTGTGTGTGTGTGTGTGTGTGCGTGCGTGCGTGCGTGCGTGCGTGCGTGCGTGCGTGCGTGCATGTTTGTGTGTGTGTGTGATGTTTTATTCCGTCTCTAAGTTGGACCTGTTCACCTGCTGGGCAGGCGTTTCTGAGAGTCTGTTCATGTTCGACAGCTTCTCCAGCGTCCTCCTGTTTGGAGCTAATGAAATCCAGGAACAGGGCAGCCCATATAGAGTGGAATGAACTGGGTCCACTGTCCCGGGCCCAGGGAGATTAGGGGTCTGGTATTCGGTCACCATATTATGTACTGTACATTCAGGGCCGCTGACAACGTTTGCATGGGCCCAGGACAAAGTGATCTGAAAGGGCCCTCCACTCAATACATTTAATGTAGTACCCAATTATTGCCACCCCCATTTCCCTGGGCCCAGGACAGGTGACCC
>NC_085874.1:45176617-45189117 GCF_034702125.1 Engraulis encrasicolus | reverse complement strand
AGGTCATAATAGGACCCACAGCACCCCACCAATACGGGAGGACGCTGGTCCCTGGGGTAAATGCCCTGCCCCCCACCCTCACAGCTTCGCCCCTGCACACACACACACAGACATACATACTGTATACCAGGGCTGGACTGCTCACCTGGCATACAGGACATTTTCCCGGTGGGCCGACAGTCCTCAAGGGCTGATGCTTAGTTTTTTGTCCGTTTCAAATTTTTCAGGACCGGCCCACATGATGGGGTGGCCCATCGGTGCATCCTTAATATACAGTGTACTGAAACCATCATAAGGGTAGTATTGGGGTGGGAGTGAGGGGGCTAGTCTATGCCAAAATGCCCGGGCTGGTTTGTAGGCCCAGTTCAGTCCTGCTGTATACTGTATCTGCACCACGTTCTGAGAAACTAAGTGCAAAAGCAGTTCAGGGACCCAAAATTGAGTAGCCTGTTGATAAGCAGGCCTATTTCACACCAGAATGGGGAAGTGGGACGGGACGTGAGCGAGCGATTTCTTTCTACCGGTGGTGGTGAGAACACCTGGAAACAAGTCTGTCCTTCACAAACACGGCAGAAGTCGGGCGGTAGCGGTAGCGGTGCCGGTGCGGGAGATGGCTTTGTGCTGCGCTGCATTTGGAAAATAGAACTCGAGCAGAATATTGGCGGCGGTGGTCGGCAGTGTTCCATTGAAATGAATGGAAAAGTAGCAAACTGAACGCTGACGCTGTTGAATGCACCGCCCAATATATTGGCTTAAAGACCGCCCACTCATTTCTCCAAATGAGATGTAAAGGGTGTGTCTAGCTCACATTCATGAAATGCCTCCATATGCAACACAGTTTCGTCCCAGCTCGTCAATTTCTGACTACCTTTGACCAGACTGCATTTTTTTAATGTCAAGGGCATGCCTGCCATGACGCATGTTGACTGTGTGGTCCAACCCGTGACCTTTCCCCAACCCTAACCGTCAATGAAGTTATGCTACCACAAGTAGTACACGTCACACTTTGACTCCAAGGGCATAGAAGGAAGTTTGAACAATACACTGTAGTCGTATGCCACTGGCTGAAGCTATGTATAATGACTAAGACCACCCATTTCCTTCACTCACCTGCTAACTGAACTGGTTAGAAAGCAAGGAAAATATAGAGACTGGAGATATGAAACGGTAACAAATGAAACGATGTAGGCTATTTAAAATAAAATGCATGGCCATTCAGTAATGCAAAATTTACGATGTTGCGTCAGCTGCCTTTTGGCTTGAGACTGGTGAACTCAGCAGGGGTTTCAGCGCACTAAAGCAGTGGTTCCCAACCTTTTTCTTCAGGGACCCATATTTTTACCATTGTAAGCTTTGGTGACCCAATCACGCGAGCACCGCACAAGAGGGAGTCACAGCTACTCACTAGCTATCATTTTATTCCTCAATTTGTCTTCAGTCAAATAAAGAATAAAGGTGCCGGTATGCTTGCTGCGAGCTGTAAATTATGCGCATCACCGCGAGCAACCGACTGCACTGCTTGCCTCAAAAGCAGTTGACCAAGACGTAAAATACTGGCGGTATCATCCAGGGGGCAGGGAGCACGCAGCATTGGGATGCGGAAACTGGGAACACAGATGGCAAGGAAAACAACAAAACAAAAAGAGGGGCTCCCTGGGCAAGCAAAGAATACTGCTACTACTCCTATATGTGCATGCTCCTTTTTCAAAGTGCAACAAGGAAGTATGATCACAAATGTTTGAAATTTCGGACAAACTCAATGACACGCTCTTAAAAGTTGCTGCCGTTGTCGTTTTCATATCAAGCACACGCGTGGAACTGCGCAGTCTTTCTTACGATTGCTCCCAGCGAGTTTGAAGATATTGCACCTGACGCACGCATTTGGCTGTCGTGTCCAACGCGCACGAAATTGACATTAAATACGCATGTTAACGCGTTCATGAACGAATCATGCACGCGCTCGCGTATCCTGCAGCAAGCATACCGGCACCTTAATTGTTTAATGTAGGCCTATCACTTCTATGCATATAATAGTTTAAATGTTTTGTCATCTATTCAACATGGGCTATATATGGTATTAAAATTAACCCCTTAAAATCAAGAGGGCTTCGCGACCCACTGTGGATCTTTGGCGGCCCATAGGTTGGGTCCCGACCCATAGGTTGGGAAGCACTGCCCTAAAGCATATTACGCTGCTCCGCAAAATCAGTGCTATACTGCCCCCCGCATTTCGAATGGCCACAAGGTGTAATGCGCAACGATAAGCGTGAACGATAAGGTAAGGTAATGCCGTGCAACATCGGTATAATGTTTAAGACCACCCATTCCTTCACTCACCTGCTAACTCGACTGGTCCATCATTGCCCCATTAAACACACCCCACTGAGCCATTGGAAATACTAGGGGAGTTAGGGGAGTTACTTGGAAATAAAAGGGATTGACTCCATGTATGACAAAGAGTTTGAAATATTGTAGATAGCGTGCTTAGGTAGACTTAATAATTAAATTCACAAAACATTGTTCAGTGTCACAAATTGTATGGGTGGGCCCAGGCTAATGAAAATGTATAGTTTGAGCATAATTGTGACACTTGTGCACTTTGAGCTCACTTTTCAATAGCCCAGGTTATTGACAATGTTCATTTCGAGATCCATTTTGAGATTTCAGCATGTCAGTGCTGTTCTACCATTTGGGCATCTATATCTTGACCTGTTTGGCCTTTATGTTAAGTGCTGAAAGAGCCAATGTAATTGTACGGCTATTGTATTGCTCAGGGTACCTCAGTCATGGAGGAGGATGGGGGAGAGCACTGGATAATTACTCCCTCACCAACCTGGCGGGTTGGAAGTCGAACCGTCAACCTTTGGGCCACAAGTCTGATGCCCTAACCAATTACCCATGACTGCCCATGGCTTTCAAAACATTAATTAAACTTTGACCTTTATGTTAAGTGTTGAAAGAGCCATTGTAATTGTACTGCTGTTGTAAGCCTATCGAAAATTTATAGTTTGAGCTCAATTGTCAATAGCCTAGGCTATTGAAAACGTGTATTTTGAGATCCATTGTGACATTTCAGCAGTGCTAAGACTGGCCATCTGGCACTTCCCGGTGGGCCATGCACTCTCGTGGGCCCTTATTTTCAGAAACTATTAAAAGTCAGCTCTGTGCCGCTAATTATGAGAGGCCCCTTTTACCCAATAGTGCCATGGGTCCTATTTCTCCGCCCAGTCCAGTCCGGCATTTCAGCATGTCAGTGCTGTTCTACCATTTGGGCATCTATATCTTGACCTTTTTAGAAAACATTAACGAAACTATTGAGCCCGTTTGACCTTCATGTTAAGTGTTGAAAGAGCCATTGTAATTGTACGGCTAGATGTCAAATCATTGTCTTGTGTTTCACAGAACTGGCATGGACAATTTGTTCACATGTGCTGTATGACTAAAAATAGAAAAAAATCAATAGTGTGGTGCTCTTACTTGTAACGGTAGGGACACATACACGCGAATAGGCGGACTTTGCCATTCATTCCTATGAGAGAGGCGAAGGCAAGCGATGGCAAGCGAACAGGAGCGAAGCGAAGAGAAATTATTAAAGAATGTGTAATGTTATGCAAATGAGGAGCGAATTCGCCTGCCGCGGCCCAATCAAATCAACAACATAACTGTTCCATTCCATTTGATTCGCCGCGACGACCTGATGACGGTTGGATTTCGCCGCTCTTCGCTTCGCTTGCTTCGCCTCCTATGTGTCCCTACCGTAATTGTGATGATGTTTTGCTAGCACTTGACAAGCGAGTGAAATGCTGTGGAGCTGCTTTTTGTTTCTTTTTTTCTCCCTGGTGAGGTAAGCAAGGATGTACTGAAAGCTCTGTATTAATTTGACATTCTCTCTCTCTCTCTGTCTCTCTCTCTCTTTCTCTCTTTCTCTCTCCATGGAAACCATAGTGTTGTTTGCTTCCAGTCTCATGGTCCCTCTTCCGATTGGTCAAAAATTGAGACACACACAGACACAGACACGCAGACACACAAGCGTACGTACGCACGCACGCATGCACGCGCACACACACACACACACACACACACACACACACACACGCACACACACACACACACACACACACACACACACACACACACACACACACACACACACACACACACACACACACACACACACACACACACACACACACACACACACACCTGCACCACTTTCTGAGAAACAGAGTGAAAAAGCAATTCAGGGACCCAAAATTGAGTAGCCTGTTGATAAGCAGCTAGAAGAAAAGCAATAGGAACAGTGCTCACATTAGCACTGTAGTCTCTCCAATAGCCCAGGCTATTGAAAATGTGTATTGTGAGCTCAATTGTGACATTGTTGAGCCTATTTGACCTTAGAGTTAGATGTTGAAAGACCCATTGTTTGTTTTTGTTTTTGTTTTGTATTTTTTGAGACTTTTTGACTTTATTATGACAGGACAGTATGAGAGGAGACAGGAAACAATTGTGAGAGAGAGATGGGATAGGGCTGGGAAATGACCCCGGCCGGACTCCACGTGCTGTGCCACAAGTAAAGTAGAGAAGAGTAGAGTAGGGTAGAGTATAATTTACTAATCCTGAGGGAAATTAAGGTGTCCAGTAGCATACATACATACATACATACAGAAGAAGACACAATGACATTACACACAACATTGATGCACATGTATTCATCATACATACATATATTTACAAAGTTATCTCTCTCTCTCTCTCTCACTCACACACACACACACGCACGCACGCACGCACACACGCACACACACAAACACATATACGTATCTTGAGTTTCACAGACCTGGCATGGACACTTTGTATGCTGTAAGACTGGAACTAGGAAAGATCAATTGTGTGGTGCTATTATTTGTGATTATGATGATATTTTGCCAGCACAAGGAAGTGAACATGGATTAGACTGAGCTCAGTTCTGGGAAAATATATTTTCAAATAGAATCAACATAGCTTACATCCATTTGCCATAAACGTCAGCACATCCCTCCAAAAAGGCCTGAAATAAAGGAGGGGGGGGGGGGGTAATGAGGCCAAAATATTCTATGTTGAATGGATTACAATTCCCGGAAACATAGGCCTATGTATTATAGCACCAGGACTCTCTCTATCTCTCTCTCTCTCTCTCTCTCTCTCTCTCTCTCTCTCTCTCTCTCTCTCTCTCTCTCTCCCTCTCTCTCTCTCTCTCTCTCTCTCTCTCTCTCTCCCCCAGAATGCAAATATAAACAAATTTACCTATACAGTGTCATAATTACGAGCTAGGATTTAAGCATAACAACTGTACTGAACACTGAACAGATACATTCTTCAATTTTATGCCTGGTCACAATTCCGCAATTTTTAACTTTTGGTCAATTAGGTGCCCCCTGGTCGGTGGGGACTCCAAAGCTGCAGTCATATCTAGCCTCTGCATTAATTAATTTGGCCCTGCATGTGTGGCTTATAGGCCTACTGTACTGTACTCAAACTTAGAGGTAGATGCCATGCCAAGACAACCGCTGGAAGAACAGCAGAACAGTGAAATTATTATATTATTTAACTCTAGGTGAGGTGTGCAAAGAGCTGATTTCCAGATATGGTGGGATGTCCAATGTCACTTTAAGATGAACTGCTCAGTGCTTCACTGTAAGAGGGCCAGTGCAGTGTACATTCACTACCTTCACAATTTTAGCCCCTATAGAGTACTGTACACAGTAATATTATACAGACCGTGAATGTGTAATATTGCATTTCAATTTTTGTGCAACTTGAAACATGGCAACTGCTCAAGGCCGTGGTGAGATTTTCATAATCCTAATTATAATATATCTGCTTTGCATAGCGCTTTTCATGGTGCTCAAAGACACTTTACAGGAAGTTCACAAAGACACATGAACACAGACACACGCACATACACATGGTCACCGATTCCGACAGAAAACTGATTAGGGAAAGATTATTAGTGAAGGGATACATTTTAGCATGTATGCCCTATCACACTGTGAAGTAGGGCTTTATTGTGACGGCACCACTACCGTTATAGATTATTTTAATTTCGTGGAGGGCGGGGGTGTCTGTGAGGCAGAGAGAAACCAAAAGAGACAGTGAGAGACAGAGAGAATGAAGCGTACTTTGTACATACACACACAAACAGCTGGCCTTTATAAGTGGAGTTCCTGGAAAAATGGTAATGTCTGATGAAAGGCCTGTTTGTGTGCATGCTCAGCCCGAGGGGGTGAGAGCTAATTTATCACGCGGCTCTAGAGTGGGTTAGTGGACATGGCAACATGGCTAGTGAACACGTTAAACGGCTTCCCAGTGTTTACCTGCAAATGAAACAAACACACTCATATAGCCACATAGGTGTGTGTGTGTGTGTGTGTGTGTGTGTGTGTGTGTGTGTGTGTGTGTGTGTGTGTGTGTGTGTGTGTGTGTGTGTGTGTGTGTGTGTGTGTGTGTGTGTGTGTGTGTGTGTGTGTGTGTGTGTGTGTGTGTGTGTGTGTGTGTGTGCGCGTGTAGTTTTTCGTAATGCATAAAATGTACTCAACTTCCCATATTTCCCAGCGTGTCCTCATGCCATCTCTCGATCCGCGAAACGAGATGCTCACTGCTAAGACGCACACTGTTAAGAGGTTTGATAAAAACACACACACACATGCACGCACACACAAACACACAGAGAGAGAGAGAGAGAGAGAGAGAGAGAGAGAGAGAGAGAGAGAGAGAGAGAGAGAGAGAGAGAGAGAGAGTCAGGGAGACAGAGAGAAAGAGAGAGACAGAGAAAGAAACACACATGCACACACAAACAACTCCAAAAAAGGTAAAAGAAAAATGAACCCATACAACTGGCGAGGACCCCTTGAGGTCAAAGCATCACGTTAATAAATTGGTGAGCAGCAACAGTAAGCAGATTTTCTTCTTTTTCGTCACGATTGTTGTTTGATCTGGCTTGTTTGATCTGCCGTTTTATTGTCTGTGCGAGCATTCTGGACACGGCTAATGTTTGATGAAAGGCCTGTTTGCGTGCATGCTCAGCCCGAGGGGGTGAGAGCTAATTTATCACGTGGCTCTAGAGTGAGCTAGTGGACATGGCAACATGGCTAGTGAACACGGCAAACGGCTTCCCAGTGTTTACCTGCAAATGAAACAAACACACTCATATAGCCACATAGGTACGTGTGTGTGTGTGTGTGTGTGTGTGTGTGTGTGTGTGTGTGTGTGTGTGTGTGTGTGTGTGTGTGTGTGTGTGTGTGTGTGTGTGTGTGTGTGTGTGTGTGTGTGTGTGTGTGTGTGTGTGTTTGTGTGTGTGTGTGTGTGTGTGCGCGTGCGTGTGTCTGTGTGTGTATTTCTGTCTGTCTGTGTGTGTGTGTGTGTGTGTGTGTGTGTGTGTGTGTGTGTGTGTGTGTGTGTGTGTGTGTGTGTGTGTGTGTGTGTGTGTGTGTGTGTGTGTGTGTGTGTGTGTGTGTGTGTGTGTGTGTGTGTGTGTTTCTGTCTGTCTGTCAGGACTGACATGAGAACTGTTGAAGTGGACACAAACAGTAGTGCCTAGTCTTTTTATTTTTATCACCATGCATCTTTTTCTCACAGAGGGTTGAGAGTTTCTCAACAGGGGCTTGACATTCAGCAGGCTTTAGGGACCACCAATATATAGGTAGCGTAGGTCCGATGTAATGTAATCAGGGCTCTAAATTAACTTTTTCCACCACCAGCCAATTTGGCTAGTAGACATTTTTTCTTACTAGCCAAATGGAAGGTCAACTAGCCATTTTTTTCTCAACAAAATAAACCATGCGTTAATTATGTTGCTTTTAATTATCTTATTAAACTAGACTATGTCCTCAACACAGATAAACAATATAAATAGGCCTATTATACTCAATATAATTCAATCTATTCTATAATAATTTAGTAATTATATTTGTATTACCTGCATTTCATTATTTTTCATTCCATTTCCATATACTGCACAGACAGCCAACACTAGCCTATTACCTCACACACCATCACCCAAACCTCACATACAGTATAGGCCTACAACTCACACAAACACAGCATGCCTTCAACACTAATGTCACACACATACCAGACTTTCAACATACACTAGCCAAACACACACACAACCAAACACTGCAAAACCTCATATCCCCTACACAGCATCACTTCACACACAGTGGGCCAAATACCATGGACAGTGCACAGAAGACAGGTGAAGGGGAGAAGAGATGAAGGGAGGAGAAGGAGACGGCGAGGAGAAGGACAGGAGACACCCGCGCGCGCACACGCACGCACGCACACACACACACACCTACACAGTGCGTGAATGATGTCTGCACACAACACACAAGTTTATGCTGCTGCTGCGTGACACCTTCAAGTTCCTCCAGGTCAAATTAATATTAGCTTTACTTACGATGCGCTTGGAATGACAATTACCGTAATACCTCAATAATAATAATACCTCACTAATACCTCATTTTTTTCAGTACCCCCCAAAAGTGTAATTTAGTCCCATTTGGGGGGTATCAAATCCCAATCGGGGGGGTCAGACCCCCCTGGTACCCCCTGTAATTCGAACACTGCTCCCAATATCAAAGCGTCAAGGAAACCCCTCAGGCTCACCTCGTGTGCAACACTGCGACCTGGTGGCATAAGTAAGCCTTGAAGCTTAGAGTATGTGTGTGTGTGTGTGTGTGTGTGTGTGTGTGTGTGTGTGTGTGTGTGTGTGTGTGTGTGTGTGTGTGTGTGTGTGTGTGTGTGTGTGTGTGTGTGTGTGTGTGTGTGTGTGTGTGTGTGTGTGTGTGTTTGCGGGCGTGTGTGTGTGTGTGTGTGTGTGTGTGTGTGTGTGTGTGTGTGTGTGTGTGTGTGTGTGTGTGTGTGTGTGTGTGTGTGTGTGTGTGTGTGTGTGTGTGTGTTTGTTTGCGGGCGTGTGTGTGTGTGTGTGTGCGTACGCATGTGTGCGTGCATGTGTGTGTTTATGTGTGTGTGTGAAGAAACTTGACGTTCAGTTCAGTAGAAGAGTTTGGTCAACAGTCTCCTGTAATTCTGTAAGTAATGTTGCTGAGACACCAACCTTTTCATGCCAAGCCAAGTATTGTACACGAAATAGCTGCCAGTTGGGATGACGAAAATGTACCTACAAGCACAACACACTGTGCAATGTAAACAGTAGCCAACCGATATTTTGGTGAGCTAATGCTAGCTCAACCGTCACTTCCAGTGAGGGCACAGTGCATAGTGCTCAGATTTTTTCCACAACACTATGCACTAACGACCCCCACTGCGAGCACTATGCACTGACTGTCAGTGCACTGTCATAAGTGCGGCCCTTGAGACAGAGCTATTCTCTGATGTAATTCAGTGGAACTGGTTCAGGGTGTTGGTTAATGGGTGAGATGTTTTCTCTTGTACCAGAAATTGTGTATAAGCAACAGAAAAAAAAAACGTTTACATGATGTTTTTAATTCCGAATTAACAATTCCGTCAAGTTTACTTTAATCTTTCCCTTAATTCCGAATTGAGAGGTGTTAACATGATGTTTTCAAAGCAGAATTAAGATTTATTCTGAATAAAAGTCAGTTTATTCAGAATTAAAGTCAGTTTATTCAGAGTTGAATGTCTCATGTAAACGTAGCAAAGCTGACATACATTTTTGGCTTTTGGCTCTGCCTCTTTTTGACGGCCCTTGGGTAAATTGAATAATAAATTGGAAAAACATGGCCCACAGATGTATCATTAATGAGCATGGTGGCACAGACTACAGGCAGCTATAACCTACACTCTCTGGACACCTGCTAAGCACGACATGAAAGGATGCTGCTTTTAGATTATTACCTAATGCCAATGTGTTTTTTCTCCTTACTCTCACTCTATTTACCCCCCCCCCCTCTCTCACACTCTCTCTCATCTTCTCTATGTTTCTGTGTGTGTGTGTGTGTGTGTGTGTGTGTGTGTGTGTGTGTGTGTGTGTGTGTGTGTGTGTGTGTGTGATATGATGTTTACCTGTCTCTAAATCTCTCTCTCGCATGCACGTACGCACGCACGCACGCACGCACGCGGACACACACACACACACATACACACACACACACCTGCTGTTCCAGAGTCCTTAGATGACAGCACAGCATGCTACTCTGCTCTGTGCAGAACATCTATACCTTATACCTTTTAACAAATATGGATGGTGTAGGAGGGAAATAGCCTGAGCCTGAGGGCTTCTTGGAAGAGCTCTCGCTGTGTTTGTTGTCGATGGTGGTGAGGTGACATGACAGGTGGTGCACAGCGAGGGGTTTTGGCCAATACGTTTGAGGTAAAGTGTGAGTTTTACGCGACAAACCTCAAAGTCAAAGTATGTCAAAGTATTGTATGTCAAAGTATCATGTTTTGAAAAGAAATTAAAAACAACCACATTCTCATCTGCCTTCTATAACACAATATCATTTCTGTTTCCTTCTCTTTTCTCTTTCTCTACTCCTTAGTAGGCTACATTGAATGACAATTAGGCTATGTATGAAAATGGGCTATACAAGTATTTTTGATTGATTGATTGATTGATTAATTGATTGATTGATAATAGTGGGCAGCCATGGATAGAGCACTGGCCTTTAGATCAGAGGTTTGCAGGTTCAAATCCCAGCCTTATCAGCACCCTCATCCATGGCTGAAGTGCCCTTGAGCAAGGCACCTAATCCCACATTGCTCCAGGGACTGTACCTAAATAACAATAAGTCACTTTGGATATAAAAGCGTCAGCTAAGTGCAATGTAATGTCATATAATATTGAGATAACATAATGAAGTGTAACCATAAAAATATAAAGCAAGACGTATCTAGGCAATTTGAATAGAATTCGATCATACTGTTCTCAATTTACTGAACATGATCACACCATTCCACCTGTCAGATCTGCCTTGTAATAGCCACGTTATTATAGCTCCATAGAGTGTGCCATCTGTAAATGTGGAATACACGATTGGACAAGCATAGGGCTGTTGAGTGCTGTGACTTTAGCTGAAGAGGAATATACCTCAGGGGCAGGGCGCATATTATTATGTATGTATGTATGCGGCACAGAGTTGTGTCAGCTTAACAGTATGCTGCGAGAGAGATTGTGTGATTAATATGCACTCCACCAGGAAATGGGGTGGTGATGAGGATTGGAGCTAGGGCTGGGCGGTTCTGGAAAAAATGCGTATCACGGTTTTCTTGATGAAAATTAATATCACGGTTCTCTGCGCGATTTTCTTTTCATAAGCGGCGATTTTCCCCTACATCTCAATGTTTCTGAAGAAAAGGCTGAAATAAAAAAAATCCTGAATTTGAGAATGAGATAAAATCCTGAAATTTAATTAATCTCCATTTCTATTTCAATTATTTTTTTGCGATAAAATCTTTTTAAAAAGCATTCTCTCATCAAAAAGTGAACCTTGGGCGGTATACCGCCCAGCCCTAATCGGAGCCTTGGGCCTGGGGATACAGATTTATTCATGCTCCATAGGTGGGAAAACTAATAACTGATAATTGCAGAGTAATCATGTCATCACAAATTGTGATTGGAGAGGTGTCCCCCCTCTCCCCCCTCACATGTTAATGTTAATGGTTTTGTTAATGCCCCTTCCCACCCCCATACTGACAGATTGCATGCTTTTGCAGATTAAATGTGGAAAACATGTGCCACTTTCATTTTTCTGTCCGTGTCTGCGTGTGTGCGCATGTGTATATGTGTGTGTGAGTGTGTGCGCGCGAGCATGTGTGTGTGTGTATGCGTGTGTGTACATGCGTGCGTACGTGTGTGTGTGTGTGCGTGCGTGCGTGTGTAGGTGTGCGTGTACGTGTGTGTTTATGTGTGTGTGCTTGTGTGTGTGTGTGCTGTCGGCCTGTTAGTCTGTGTTTGTTGGGGTATGCTATATTCCATGGGGTTTACATAACCGACCAATTCATCTTGTTGACAAATAAAACTGGAAGGAAAGCATTTCTCTGGGGCCCTCTCTGTTTTTACACAGTTGTTGTTGTTGTTGTTTTTGTTGATGTCGTTGTTGTTGATGCTGCTGTTGTTTTTGTGGCTGCCGTGTGCAATTAAGTAATTGGCAGCTGCTGCTTAGCTCCATATGTTTTCATGTGAAATGCCAAAATGCCTTGTATTGAGTGAATCTTCCATTTTGCATTTGTTTTATGACAATTACACTATATTAATTATTTTCTTTAATTTTACACATGCAGCTTAACTGAGTCTCTGAGATTGCGACGTGAATTGTTCCAACAACAGCAACAACAAAAAACAATAACTAATGTTTGCTCAGATTTAATCTCACAAGGGATGAGCTTGTACGTTCGCATGACCGTAATGTGCTGTAATGAATTGTGGGGCGCCAGCCGTCTGCAGAGCTTCTCGTGCGGTGAAGGAAGCAGCTGCGTTACGTAGCCTATATTGGTGAGTCATGCATTAGCACAACACTGGGGAAATAAATAGCCCCAAT
>NC_085874.1:45157328-45172328 GCF_034702125.1 Engraulis encrasicolus | reverse complement strand
GACTACAAAAAGAGGGGCAGAGAAAGAAACGCTCTCTCTGTGAAAATAATTATGAGCCCTGTCTCTGCGCAGTGTTGCACTAAGCCTCTGCGCAGGGGCGATTCTAGGGTCAGGTGGGGCCCCAAGCAAAAATGTAAAGGAATGAACATTTGAAACAAAATTGCCACTACTGTAGTAAAGTGTGAGCTGTTATTCACCATATATGACCTTGGGGGGCCCAAGCGACTGCCTGCCTAGCCTGGTGACAAGATGCGACTCTGCCTCTGCGAGTGCTCTGCGAAGAAAGAAAATCTGGAATATAAAATAAGATAAGGCGCTACATGCTTTCATAGTTCCAGTGCTCTTTCCTTCCTCACTCCCCAGAGTCAGAGGTTTGATAACAAGACACACTTAAGTCATGAGCTGGAGTGACTGTTTTATCAGGGGAGGCATCTCATGTTAACCAGGCAAGCAGAGAGATTTTTCCAACGTTCCAGGAGCTCAAACAACAAAATTCCACTGGAGCAAAACACTTGATCTGAAGTTTCAGTACGTGTTAAAGTGTATGTTTCATATCTCAGCTGCAGTCTGTAGAACTGGTTGTAAATTGGTCAGAGACGCAGTTTTTATTTGTTCTCTCACCCCTGAGTTCATGTATCCTGCTCCATCCTTCAGCCGGCGGGGGCTGGACGTTCTCTGACTCATGATTGCCCTAACTAGTCATATTCATGCGAAACTAATCAGCAAATGAGCGGATTGTTGTAGCTAAGTACACGTACAGTATATCAGAGATCCTGCTTTTAAATCCACTCTGATGTTATGTTGATTGCTGTTGATTGATGTGGATGTATTTTCGATTATTACATTATTGTATCAAACATTTCTTACACACCCCAAGGGAATTTGCCATCGACCCCCAGGGGTTCCTGGACCCCACTTTGAGAACCTCGTTTGGTTTAAGCCACTATCTCCGCCTCTGCGCCCCTTAAGTTCTCTGGGGGAAGGACTACAAAAAAGAGGGGCAGAGAAAGAAACGCACTCTCTGTGAAAATAATTATGAGCCCTGTCTCTGCGCAGTGCTGCACTAAGCCTCTGCGCAGGGGCGATTCTAGGGTCAGATGGGGCCCCAAGCAAAAATGTAAAGGAATGAACATTTGAAACGAAATTGCCACTACTGTAGTAAAGTGTGAGCTGTTATTCACCATATAGGGGGTTGGGGGCCCAAGCGGCTGCCTGCCTGGTCTGGTGACAAGATGTGCCTCTGCCTCTGCGAGTGCTCTGCGAAGAAAGAAAATCTGGAATATAAAATAAGATAACTAAGAACTAAGATAAACTTTCATAGTTCCAGTGCTCTTTCCTTCCTCACTCCCCAGAGTCAGAGGTTTGATAACAAGACACACTTAAGTCATGAGCTGGAGTGACTGTTTTATCAGGGGAGGCATCTCATGTTAACCAGGCAAGCAGAGAGATTTTTCCAACGTTCCAGGAGCTCAAACACCAAAATTCCATTTGAGCAAAACACTTGATCTGAAGTTTCAGTACGTGTTCATATCTCAGCTGCAGTCTGTAGAACTGGTTGTAAATTGGTCAGAGACGCAGTTTTTATTTGTTCTCTCACCCCTGAGTTCAGGTATCCTGCTCCATCCTTCAGCCGGCGGGGCCTGGACGTTCTCTGCGATGAAGGCTTGGAAAGGCGGAAATTACTGTTTTACTTCCACCCCAACGTGGCAGTGAAACGCAAACAGGAAATACAATTACAGTATATCTTGGCCTCGCATACATTCCACCAGAGCAGGGCCAATTTCACAACAATTTCGGGGAGTCACCCAGCTGGTAAGTAGTCGTAATGAGTAGCGCCACTTTCTTTTCTTTTTTTTCTTTTTCTTTTTAGGGAAAACCCTTCATACTTTCCCACCCCCGTTCCCCTCCTCCACCACCACACCTCTGCTTTGATATCCGATCGCCGTTATATTCCACGACTTGTTTATGCTGCTGCCTGCACTGTACACGACGGACTAAACCCTCTAGACCAGGGGTTCCCAACCTTTTTCAGCTTGGGGCCCACTTGAAATTTTCAGAAGTGTTTGGGGCCCACCTCAGACCCAATGCACAATAAAACGTAAATATATAGTCAACATCAATACACTTACAAATACCATTTTCATTTTTAGAAAATGTTTTCAAGGCACACTTGTATTACTCTCAGGGCCCACCAGTGGGCCCCGGCCCCAGTTTGAAAACCACTGCTCTAGACACACAGGAGTCCCTGAAGTCAGCACTACATAGGGGCCCCCGGTGTTTGTGGAACACTGTCGTTAAATGCTATGTCAACAGGGGATTGGATTTCTGTTTTGGCATGTAACCTACACAGTTCAAAGGTGGCCCACTTATTCACCCCCCCAAAATACGCTAGGTTGTCACTCTGAAGCAAACAACATGGCTAGAGTTGGAGTTGCAGTGTGTCGCATTATTATTACTCTGTCAGCTAATGTTTCTCTCTCTCTCTCTCTCTCTCTCTCTCTCTCTCTCTCTCTCTCTCTCTCTCTCTCTCTCTCTCTCTCTCTCTCTTTCCCCATGGAAACAGTAGTGATGTTTGCTTCAAGCTCTTTCAGCCTCATGCCCCTTCATCAGTTTGTTCCAAACTTCAATCGATCTACTGTAAGCAGTCTGCTCCTGGAAACATTGGGCAGAAATACAAATACATAAATAATCTCTCTCTCTCTCTCTCTCTCTTTCTCTCGCTCTCTTACACACACACACACACACACACACACACACACACACACACACACACACACACACACACACACACACACACACACACACACACACACACACACACACACACACACACACACACACACACACATAGCGGTAGACCTATTGTAAAACACTGACAGCCCCAGAAACTGAGTGCAAAAGCAGTTCAGGGACCCAAAATTGAGTAGCCTGTTGATAAGCAGGCCTATTTCACTCCAGAATGGGGAAGCGGGACGGGACGGGAGCGAGCGATTTCTACCGGTGGTGGTGAGAACACCTGGAAACAAGTCTGTCCTTCACAAACATGGCAGAAGTCGGGCGGTAGCGGTAGCGGTGCCGGTGCGGGAGACGGCTCTGGCGGTGGTGGTCGGCAGTGTTCCATTGACATGAATGGAAAAGTAGCAAACTGAACAGGACTGGGAGCACCCGCCGACGATGTTGAATGCCCCGCCCAATACTCGGCTGAAAGACCGCCTACTTATTTCTCCAAATGAGATGTAAAGGGTGTGTCTAGCTCATATTCATGAAATGCCTCCATATGCAACACACCCAGGTAGCAAGAACAGTCGGCCCGATCTTGGCTGAATGTCGGCACTGACGGCTGAGAGTCGGCTCGGCTGGAACACTGGTTACCGTGACTCAGCCAACACTTCATAGAACACTGAAAATAACTGTCACTTCATGCAGTGACTGAGCCAACAGTCGGCCGACACTGAAAATAACTGTCAGTCTCATGCAGTAACTGAGCCGACACTGTCGGCATACGGTAATGGGGCCATTATTGGGCCGCGGACAAAGACAGAATTGGGCCGAGTGTCAGCACTCGCGAAAAAAGGATCGGGCCAACAATGGGCCAGAGAAACTTTGCTACCTGGGCAGTTTCGTCCCAGCTCGTCAATTTCTGACTACCTTTCACCAGACTGCATTTTTTTAATGTCAAGGGCATGCCTGCCATGCCGCATGTTGACTGTGTGTTCCAAACCGTGACCTTTCCCACAAGCCTGTCAATGAAGTTATGCTACCACAAGTAGTACACGTCACACTTTGACTCCAAGGGCATAGAAGGGAGTTAGAACAATACACTGTAGTCGTATGCCACTGGCTGAAGCTATGTATAATGACTAAGACCACCCATTTCCTTCACTCACCTGCTAACTGAACTGGTTAGAAAGCAAGGAAAATATAGAGACTGGAGATAGTATGAAACGCTAACAAATAAAACGATATAGGCTATTTAAAATAAAATGCATGGCCATTCAGTAATGCAAAATTTACGATGTTGCGTCAGCTGCCTTTTGGCTTGAGACTGGTGAACTCAGCAGGGGTTTCAGCGCACTAAGCCAGTGGTTCCCAACCTTTTTCTTCAGGGACCCATATTTTTACCATTGTAAGCTTTGGTGACCCAATCGCGCGAGTGCCCGCACAAGAGGGAGTCACAGCTACTCTGTTTCTTGCGAAAACTCACTAGTTATCATTTTATTCCTCAATTTGTCTTCAGTCAAATAAAGAATAAAGGTGCCGGTATGCTTGCTGCGAGCTGTAAATTACATGCGTCATCGCGGGCAACCAACTGCACATGCTTGCTTCAAAAGCAGTTGACCAAGACGCAAAATACTGGCGGTATCATCCAGGGGGCAGAGAGCACGCAGCATTGGGGTGCGGAAATTGGGAACACAGAGGCAAGGAAAAGAGGGGCTCCCTGGGCAAGGAAAGAATAGGCCTACTGCTACTACTCCTGTATGTGCATGCTCCTTTTTCAAAGTGCAACAAGGAAGTATGATCACAAATGTTTGAAATTTCGGACAAACTCAATGGGGCACCTAAGTCTCCACCCCTTCCGGACGGCTTGTGGGGCTGGCAGCGCAAAAACTTTTGACTGGGCTGTAATGGACTGATCAAAGCTATTTTCTGACCCACCTCGCATTTCCCCATCGATCACACATATGCTGTGCCTCAGAAATTAATAAAAACCAATGGTGTGCTTGTTGACTTCACTTGACAAGCGATTTTTGAGTTGTGTGTGTGCAAAAATATATAATTATTTGGACTACACAACAGACGTCGCATGTCTGACGTGCAGCCACTTAAGCGGCGGTACAGTGGTAGGGTTGGCTGTGCCTCGGTTCACGCCAGATATGCGAGGCGCATGTGTAGTCTCTAACACAGTTTTGCACAAAAGGTAAAATAACGTTTCTTGCGTGTCGAAAATGAGTGGTCTTACGACGCAAATCCAAACCTTTCAAATTCACTGTCATCATATGTGAAATCCGGAGCACATGCCAAACGGGATGAGGATTTAGCTTAACTCGCATTCAAAAATTTGAGAGCTCCAGCCCCCACGGATCGGAAGTAGAAGGGCGTGACTTAGGTGCCCCATGACACGCTCTTAAAATTTGCTGACATTGTCGTTTTCATATCAAGCACACGCGTGGAACTGCGCAGTCTTTCTAACGATTGCTCCCAGCGAGTTTGAAGATATTGCACCTGACGCACGCATTTGGCTGCCGTATCCAACGCTCGCGAAATTGACATTAAATATGCATGTTAACGCGTTCATGAACGAATCATGCACGCGCTCGCGTATCCTGCAGCAAGCATACCGGCACCTTAAAGGGACACTGTGTGAGATTTTTAGTTGTTTATTTCCAGAATTCATGCTGCCCATTCACTAATGTTACCTTTTTCATGAATGCTTACCACCAGCATCAAATTCTAAGTATTCATTATGACTGAAAAAATTGCACTTTTCTTACATGAAAAGGGGGATCTTCTCCATGGTCCGCCATTTTGAATTTCCAAAAATAGCCATTTTTAGCTGCAAAAATGACTGTACTTGGACCATACTAGAAAATATTTGTTTATTACTTAGTAAACTTTCATGTAAAGATCAAATTTGGCAATAGGCAGCCACATTTCAATAAGCAGCATAGTTGCAGTACCTTTTTTGACCATTTCCTGCACAGTGTCCCTTTAACTTTTTAATGTAGGCCTATCACTTATATGTTGCATAGTTTATATACTGTATGTTTAAACCTATTCAGACTGGGCTTTTTTGGCAATCCCGGGCCTGGGGGGGGGCTCTTTTGCCCCCCCCCCCCTCATAACTCATGAACGGAATACGGTATGATCACCAAACTTTGGGGAGATGATCTACATATGGACATGTATGAATGACATCATTTTTGAGTCATTATCTGGTATTATGACGTCATTATGACATCATCTGATTATAATGCCCAAAATCTCGCCATAATGTATTTTCCATCAAATTTAGGTAATGCACTTCAATTTTAATGATTATATGCTTCAGGCAATGAGGCCACAAGGTGTAATGCGCAACGATAAGCGTGAACGATAAGGTAAGGTAATGCTGTGCAACATCGGTATAATGACTAAGACCACCCATTCCTTCACTCACCTGCTAACTCGACTGGTCCATCATTGCCCCATTAAAGACACCCCACTGAGCCATTGGAAATACTAGGGGAGTTAGGGGAGTTGCCAGATGAGGCTGATGATTTCCAGCCCAAAGAATGTTCAAAACCCGCCTAGAAGCTCAAAATCCCGCCCAATTTTATTGATTCCTACGGCAAAAATTGGGCGGGTTTTTCTGCCAAATGTAATTTTTACCCGCACACGGCCATCCTAAGCAGGCCAATTGGGCGGGAAACAGCCCAATCTGGCAACACTGGGAGTTAGGGGAGTTACTTGGAAATAAAAGGGATTGACACAATGTATGAAATATTGTAGATAGCGTGCTTAGGCAGACTTAATAATTAAATTCACAAAACGTGTCACAAATTGTATGGGTGGGCCCAGGCTATCGAAAATGTATAGTTTGAGCATGTGCACTTTGAGCTCACTTTTCAATAGCCCAGGTTATTGAAAATTTTCATTTCGAGATGCATTTTGAGATTTCAGCATGTCAGTACTGTTCTACCATTTGGCCATCTATATCTTGACCTGTTTGGCCTTTATGTTAAGTGCTGAAAGAGCCATTGTAATTGTACGGCTATTGTATTGCATGAAGTCATGGAGGAGGATGGGGGAGAGCACTGGATAATTACTCCCTCACCAACCTGGCGGGTTGGAAGTCGAACCGTCAACCTTTGGGCCACAAGTCTGACGCCCTAACCAATTACCCATGACTGCCCATGGCTTTCAAAACATTAATTAAACTATTGAGCCTGTTTGACCTTTATGTTAAGTGTTGAAAGAGCCATTGTAATTGTACTGCTATTGTAAGCCTATCGAAAATGTATAGTTTGAGCTCAATTGTGACACTTGTGCACTTTGAGCTCAATTGTCAATAGCCCAGGCTATTGAAAACGTGTATTTTGAGATCCATTGTGACATTTCAGCAGTGCTAAGATCTGGCATTTCCCGGTGGGCCATGCACTCTCGTGGGCCCTTATTTTCAGAAATGTTAAAAGTCAGCTCTGTGCCGCTAATTATGAGAGGCCCCTTTAACCCAATAGTGCCTGGGTCCTATTTCTCCGCCCAGTCCAGTCCGGCATTTCAGCATGTCAGTGCTGTTCTACCATTTGGGCATCTATATCTTGACCTTTTTAGAAAACATTAACGAAACTATTGAGCCTGTTTGACCTTTATGTTAAGTGTTGAAAGAGCCATTGTAATTGTACGGCTAGATGTCAAATCATGTGTTTCACAGAACTGGCATGGACAATTTGTTCACATGTGCTGTATGACTAAAAATAGAAAAGATCAATAGTGTGGTGCTCTTACTTGTAACGGTAGGGACACATACACGCGAATAGGCGAACTTTGCCATTCATTCCTATGAGAGAGGCGAAGGCAAGCGATGACAAGCGAAAGCAAGCGAACAGGAACAAAGCGAAGCGAAATTATTAAAGAAAGTTTAATGTTATGCAAATGAGGAGCGAATGTTGGAACTGTATTTTATTCTATATGAGAGCAAACATGTTGCCGTGGCACAAATGTGCCCTTTCGCATTCAAGAATTCCGGTTCAAGGCTAAGCAGAAGATTACTGGACTGTGCGAGGACTTTATCTGTACCAGAACAATGGAATGCCCAAACACAACAGAGTTGCATCTCCACATGGCAGGCCAAGGACTGTGTGTTCGTTGCCTGATTATCATAGACTTGCAATCGAGATTCGATCTGCAGCGCCGCCGAAGGTGTTGCGTCACTAGGAGGGCGCAGCCTGGCTAGTGTGTTTGTGTGTGTGTGTGTGTGTGTGTGTGTGTGTGAATGAATTAATCTCTATCCGGGTACGCCCCCTTTTCCCCTTAGCGGATAGAGATAATTGTTATCAGGGAAAATCCTTCAATAAATATGACTTATGGCTATTACATCGTTGAGAACGAGTGGGGAAAATGGTAGCTGACGGTTCTCCCCATCCGCTCTCCAAGCCGGTTTGAAACTTAATTAAGGATTCTCTGTGTCTTTCATTTCAGGTGTTTCATATTTACAAATGTTAAGGGTTTGAACCTAACATTTACTTGGTCCTTCAGAACCGGATCCCAAGATACCCGACGATTCCAGCACGCGAGGAGGGAACCAGGAAAGTCTGTGGCCACAGCACTAAGACCCGTTTCCGGGACTGGTCTCTCCCTCGCAGGCTGGGATCCGACGGTTGACGGGAATCTTGAAAAGACCAGAGAATCGTGAGTAGGCCTACATTTTTATTTTTATTTAAAAAGGAATGAATGAAAAAACGGTAAAATAAGAGAAGATAAAACCCTGACAATTCTAGACTCTATCAGGTAAAAAGGGAGGCCAGACTCCTCTGTGTTGTTGAACAAGTTAAAATCTGAAGACTACGTAAAGTAAAGTACGTAGTACGAGTACGAGAAACTAGTACGAGAAACTAGTTTAAATTCTGTGTTCTCTGGGTTGAGAGAAAGTGTGCGTGAAAGGATTCGTATTACCACTCGGTAATACGTTTCATACCAATACAACAAGGTCCAAATAGCGAGTCTTTGTGGAAGCCTGTATGCAAGAAGATTCCACCTGTGAGGTTGAAGTGAATCTTACCACAAACGATCGTTGATCGCTATCTTGTTGAAAAGTGTATCCAACAATAGAGGCACTGTAGGTGTTGTGACGTTGGACTAAATTCATAGAGACAAAATGGGGGGCAGTAACAGCAAAAGAAGTGAAAAGTTCCTTGCTGAAATGCAATGCAAGGACTGGAAAATCGTGCATAGAGAAAATCCTAGTGCAGTAGACTGGTTTGATGATAATGAGGAAACGGACGGGGATGTGGAAGAGGTAGACGTCGTTCTAAACTTAGAGGGATTGTTTTACCAAGAAAAAATTAGACCTGAAATTACCCTTCTGGTCCAAGGGACCCCCGTACGTTTCCTCTGTGACTCTGGTGCTAGCCGCACTGCAATGCAGGAAATAGCAAAAATAGCAAAACTAGTGTGAAAAAGCAAATGACAGCCATTTGGATTACTCACTGAGCAGTTAATGTCTCAGATAGCCTACCATATAATAATAATAATAATAATAATAATAATAATAATAATAATAATAATAATAATAATAATAATAATAATTGTATTTGTATAACACTGTGTCATACAAGGCAAGTAATATGGATATCTGTTTGTCTGTCTGTGTGGGCCCTATTTGTTGTATGAATTGTCCTAGTGGGACACCCCACTGTGTGTGTGAGAAAGATTGTATATGTGTCTGTGGAGTGTACGTGTGTATCTGTGGAGTGAGTGCCTAAATATGTCTGAGAGTGGAAGAATTTTTTTTTTGAGTGTTTAGTGGAGGTACTCTATTGTGTTCAGAGTTAGCTGGAGCTTGGGAGTGCACATGTTGAAACAACATTTTTAAAATAAGAATAAGCCTTTTATTTTATTCTACAATTCAACTTTGAGGTGTAGGATTTTGTCATGATTTTGTTTTTCCACACATTCTTACCCATTTATTTTTGATTAGGAGAAAACGGGGTTGTGGAGTTATGTTGTTTCTTTACTATTTTCAATTGAAAGTTAACATGTTAATGTTTAAGCCTTTAAGACACGGCATTATAAATTAGCTGTTACCAGAATGGCAATGACCAAGTCATAATGTATTACTAAAGGCCCCGTGCACTGTCATGGTAGTGTAGTGTAGTTGCAAAAGAGTTTGCTTTCATGATTTACAGTACCAAAATGTCTTTGTTTCTTCTAAAGAATAGATGAAGCTTTCTCCTTGTTCTTATTTTTATTTTTTATTTTTTTAAAGAACAGTGGGTTTGAGATCTTGAAATAACGCAGGCGTTATTTGATGGCCCAAAGGTGCTGTGAGTAAACCCAATTTGGACCTGGTCTGAGAGTTAGGTCACATGTGCTGAACGTTTCTAGAAATTTAGGTTGTCATTTTGTTTTTATTGACGTTTAACTATGACTTATTTCTTTGTTTTATTTCATCGAATTTCTTGCCTTATTATGTTCTATTTTGATGAGTTATTGATCAATGGATCATGGGTTTGGGTTAAAAAAAAAAAAAAAAAAAAAAAAAAAAAACCCTAAAAGTTGGGTAGTAGTACTCAACTACATTTCCAATGCAATTATGATCTGGAACTTTATTTTAATGACAATGTTGACTCTGATAAACCAGCAAAAACTAGACTCTGAATACACAGAGGCGCTTGACAAAATCACCCCAGCAAAGATAACAGTGTCCTATGTGTAGATGTTTTCATTAGCTCGGATAGATATTAAAAGGCTCAGAGGCTCTCTCTAAGTAGCCCAAGGTCTTCTGCAGGCACCCCTTATCAGACACAGCAGGCCCAGCCATCAACATGCAAATTTCTGTGGCAGAGACAGAAAGACACTTAATATTCAAAATATTCACTTAATAATCAAAGTGAAAACTGATTGCCAATAAGGTTTTAGTTCCGTTACAAATGTTTTATGTAGCCGATACATGAAGTCAATCATTTTTTGCTCTGATTTGATTTCAAATTGATCTGGCTTGAGTGTACATGAAAGAAAGTTGTTTTCCCTATATATATATATTTTTTTTTTGTTCTTTGAGGAACAGGCCTAATTATGGAAACGAGCTGATGTGAATGGAAGGAACCTAGACAATACCAATGATCGCTAGGTTAAGTGAATTTTGTTTTTAATTTGATGAGTTTCACAAGATTTTTCCAGAGTTTGTTTTGTTTCAATTGGGTAATAATTTTAGTTATAACACTTGATAAAATGACAACTGTTATTTATTTTTTTCTCTCTCTCTTTCTTTCAAACCATGAAAAGTTTGACCTAAAGTTAGACAAGGTCTGACCTTTGTACTGCGTATTTTACAATGGCAGTTGTGTTTTCTTTCTTTTTATCTCTTACATTTTGATTGGTTTATCTAGTGATCTGTATGTCTGGGTGATGACAATGAAACTTTGGAATGGTGTGATTATTGATGAAGTTTCAGACCCATACTTTATTGGATTATTGGATTCTCAAATATTACTCATACTCAAATTTTTTATTTTTACAAAATACATTTTTGAATGTACTGACATTATTGGCAGGAGTTGGGCTAGGACCCTATATCACCATGACCTCATGACAAAAGGACAGTGAGGACTGCATGCCAATATATTTCAGTTCTGTTACAAAGTGATTTATGCAGGCCTAACTATCATGTAAAGACAGCCAATACTATGGGTATAGTCATTTTGTACGGCATGCTTAATGTTTCTTAATGTTTCTTCTACATTCTATATTGGATGAACTATGTGGTCAACACCACATTTTGCGTTTATCGCCTATTCTGTAAGGAACTGTAATGTAAACGTGAGCCACAATAGTCAGATACTGACCAGAGTAATTTTCTTTTTCATAATTTTGCTCTTGATAAATTGTTGTTCCCCGGGAATGTAGAGCTATCTATTTTATTTTGATTATAGATTATGAGAGAATGGTTGGGCGGCTTTGAGTTTTGTTTTGTCTAAACTAACAAAACATTTTTTGTTTCTTCTCTATTATAATGCTCTCTAATCTGTTACAGCTGCGCACCTCCTCCACACTAATGTCTGTGTGTGGATGAGTTACCTTCTGAGAGCTTATTATTATTTCTTTAAACAAATGTTTGAAAAAGCCTGTCTTGATGTATGCGAGTGATTCTCTGATTCGGCTACACTTTTAAGTCCGTGGATTTGATTTGCCAATTCCACTAACTATTAAGATTAAGCTTGGCAATTTGTTTGTTTGGCACTATGTAAACATCTAGGTCATTTAGTTGGGAAAAATACTGATAATTGACTTTTTGCTTTTGCCAAAAGCGTAGGGGAATCGTAGAATCACTCATGCACCCATGAACTGGAGGGTGTTGGAAGATGTTTACTTCTCATCATTTACTGTGCTCAAAGTCTGTTTCGGAAATTACTTAAGTCTTATTGAGTCATGTGGATGGCACATGTCTCAAACAGGAGAGATATTTTAGGATTAATCAGTGCATTAAACAAATATGTGTATAGGGCACATGTTAAATGAAACCTTGTTCTGAAACTTCACCCCTTAACCTAACCTAAAACAAACATAAGAGAGCTACAATGTGGAATCAAATTGCATCAGGGTTTGAATCATTTGTATGTTGGTGGTGTACTATAAACAAAAATATGGACAGAATGAACAACATCCACTATAATGTGCAGGCGCTGGGCAACAAAACTGAATTCGAGTTCAGGGCCATCCATGAACAACTGAAGGCAACCTGCCTAATCGCATTCCAATCTCGTATTGCGGTTGATATGCTTTTGGCCGATAGGAGTGTGTGCTCTATTTTTGGTTATCAATGTTGTTCCTTCATACCGAACAATACGGCAGCTGACGAAAGTGTCACCAGGGCGATAGAGGGACTGGGATCCCTCAACCAAAAAGAAAATGAAAGACCACTCCAGGGTCGACACTTCAGTGTGGGATGGTTTCTCTGACATGTTGGCAAATACAGACAGTTGGCAGCGTCCATAATCATGTCTATTGCAATATTTGCGGCGATCCTCGCGTTATGTGGATGTTGTTGTATTCTTTGTATTAGAGTGTTGTGCACCAGATTTAGTACCACTGCCATTGCACAAATGGAAGAAAAAATGTCAAACCTATATGCTCTTCTAACTAGACAGGATAGTGATGTCGATGACACTATGATGATGTTGTTGGTGGAGACCATGAGCCTCCACACCAATCTGACGATTCCATCCAGGTCCCTGATCTGTTCCCTGATTATGCTCGGGGCCTCTAAGTGTACCTATTTAAAGAAAAAATCATTTGAAGTGATCACTGGATGATGTTAATGTTTGTCTCTATATAGAATAAACAGGGGGAAATGTTGGAACTGTATTTTATTCTATATGAGAGCAAACATGTTGCCGTGGCACAAATGTGCCCTTTCGCATTCAAGAATTCCGGTTCAAGGCTAAGCAGAAGATTACTGGACTGTGCGAGGACTTTATCTGTACCAGAACAATGGAATGCCCAAACACAACAGAGTTGCATCTCCACATGGCAGGCCAAGGACTGTGTGTTCGTTGCCTGATTATCATAGACTTGCAATCGAGATTCGATCTGCAGCGCCGCCGAAGGTGTTGCGTCACTAGGAGGGCGCAGCCTGGCTAGTGTGTTCGTGTGTTTGTGTGTGTGTGTGTGTGTGTGTGTGTGAATGAATTAATCTCTATCCGGGTACGCCCCCTTTTCCCCTTAGCGGATAGAGATAATTGTTATCAGGGAAAATCCTTCAATAAATATGACTTATGGCTATTACATCGTTGAGAACGAGTGGGGAAAATGGTAGCTGACGGTTCTCCCCATCCGCTCTCCAAGCCGGTTTGAAACTTAATTAAGGATTCTCTGTGTCTTTCATTTCAGGTGTTTCATATATACAAAAGGGTTTGAACCTAACAGAATTCGCCTGCCGCGGCCCAATCAAATCAACAACATAACTGTTCCATTCCATTTGATTCGCCGCAACGACCTGATGACGGTTGGATTTCGCCTCTCTTCGCTTCGCTTGCTTCGCCTCCTATGTGTCCCTACCGTAATTGTGATGATGTTTTGCTAGCACTTGACAAGCGAGTGAAATGCTGTGGAGCTACTTTTTGTTTCTTTTTTTCTCCCTGGTTAGGTAAGCAAGGATGTACTGAAAGCTCTGTATTAATTTGACATTCTCTCTCTCTCTCTCTCTCTCTCTCTCTCTCTCTCTCTCTCTCTCTCTCTCTCTCTCTCTCTCTCTCTCTTTCTCTCTTTCTCTCTCCATGGAAACCATAGTGTTGTTTGCTTCCATTCTCATGGTCCCTCTTCCGATTGGTCGAAAATTGAGACAGACACAGACACGCAGACACACAAGCGTACGCACGCACGCGTGCACACACACACACACACACACACACACACACACACACACACACACACACACACACACACACACACACACACACACACACACACACACACACACACACACACACACACACCTGCACCACTTTCAGGGACCCAAAATTGAGTAGCCTGTTGATAAGCAGCTAGAAGAAAAGCAATAGGAACAGTGCTCACATTAGCACTGTAGTCTCTCCAATAGCCCAGGCTATTGAAAATGTGTATTGTGAGCTCAATTGTGACATTGTTGAGCCTATTTGACCTTAGAGTTAGATGTTGAAAGACCCATTGTTTGTTTTTGTTTTTGTTTTGTATTTTTTGAGACGTTTTGACTTTATTATGACAGGACAGTATGAGAGGAGACAGGAAACAATTGTGAGAGAGAGATGGGATAGGGCTGGGAAATGACCCCGGCCGGACTCGGAGCCACGTGCTATGCCACAAGTAGAGTAGAGAAGAGTAGAGTAGGGTAGAGTATAATTTACTAATCCTGAGGGAAATTAAGGTGTCCAGTAGCATACATACATACATACATACATACATACATACATACATACATACATACATACATACATACATACATACATACATACATACATACATACATACATACATACATACATACATACATACATACATACATACATACAGAAGAAGACACAATGACATTACACACAACATTGATGCACATGTATTCATCACATACATACAAAGCGGATTCCAAAAAAGTTGGGACACTTGATATTTTGTGAATAAAATCAAAATGCTGGCATTTTCAAAACATTCAATCCATGCATAAGATGCACAATGGCACAAGGTCAACATAGGAACAGTTAAAATGAGGCAAAAGCATTGTTTTGAGGGAAATATGTGGTCATTTAAAATTTGACCCATGCAACAAATCTC
>NC_085874.1:45069828-45149828 GCF_034702125.1 Engraulis encrasicolus | reverse complement strand
ATGACAGGTGGTGCACAGCGAGGGGTTTTGGCCAATACGTTTGAGGTAAAGTGTGAGTTTTACGCGACAAACCTCAAAGTCAAAGTATGTAGCAAGGGGTTTTTGCCAATACGTTTGAGATAAAGTGTGAGTTTTATGCGACAAACCTCAAAGTCAAAGTATGTCAAAGTATTGTATGTCAAAGTATCATGTTTTGAAAAGAAATTAAAAACAACCATATTCTCATCTGCCTTCTATAACACAATATCATTTCTGTTTCCTTCTCTTTTCTCTTTCTCTACTCCTTAGTAGGCTACATTGAATGAAAATTATATGAAAATGGGCTATGCAAGTATTTTTGATTGATTGATTGATTCATTGATTGATTGATAATAGTGGGCAGCCGTGGATAGAGCACTGACCTTTAGATCAGAGGTTTGCAGGTTCAAATCCCAGCCTTATCAGCACCCTCATCCATGGCTGAAGTGCCCTTGAGCAAGGCACCTAACCCCACATGGCTCCAGGGACTGTACCTAAATAACTATAAGTCACTTTGGATATAAAAGCGTCAGCTAAGTGTAATGTAATGTCATATAATAATGAGATAACATAATGAAGTGTAACCATAAAAATATAAAGCAAGACTTATCTAGGCAATTTGAATAGTATTCGATCATACTGTTCTCAATTTACTGAACATGATCACACCATTCCACCTGTCAGATCTGCCTTGTAATAGCCACGTTATTATAGGTCCATAGAGTCTGCCATCTGTAAATGTGGAATACACGATTGGACAAGCATAGGGCTGTTGAGCGCTGTGACTTTAGCTGAAGAGGAATATACCTCAGGGGCAGGTAGGGTTGCCAGATGAGGCTGATGATTTCCAGCCCAAAAAATGCTCAAAACCCGCCTAGAATCTCAAAATCCAGCCCAATTCTATTGATTTCTATGGCAAAAATTGGGCAGGTTTTTCTGCCAAATGATATTTTTACCCGCATAAGGCAGTCCTAAGCAGCCCAATTGGGCGGGAAACAGCCCAATCTGGCAACACTGGGGGAAGGGCGCATATTATTATGTATGTATGCGGCACAGAGTTGTGTCAGCTTACCAGTGTGCTGCGAGAGAGATTGTGTGATTAATATGCACTGCACCAGGAAATGGGGGTGGTGATGAGGAGTGGAGCTAGGGCTGGGCGGTTCTGGAAAAAATGCGTGCCACGGTTTTCTTGATGAAAACTAATATCACGGTTCTCTGCACGATTTTCTTTTCATAAGCGGCGATTTTCCCCTACATCTCAATGTTTCTGAAGAAAAGGCTGAAATTAAATTTAAAAATTAGATAAAATCCTGAATTTTAATTAATCTCCATTTCTATTTCAATGTTTTTTTTGGGGATACAATCTTCTCTCATCAAAAAGTGAACCTTGTGTAGGGGAAAGCCGTTATTACGTTTTTTTTTTGTTTTTTTTTTACGGTATACCGCCCAGCCAGAGATTCTATAAGTATAGAGATATGCCAACATAATAGGTTTCTATGGGCACCTAATGTGACCAGGTTCCGGTCTGCCTAAAGGGCCGTGTCATAATGCTCCTACAATGAATAGAACAGTCCTTATGTCTGCCTAGGTCTGCCTAAGGGGGGCCATAATAGAACCAGGAAACAATGGGCCAATGGAACCTCTCTCTCTCTACTCTCTCTGGCCCAGCCCTATTTGGAGCCTTCATGGGCCTGGGGATACAGATTTATTCATGCAAAACTAATAACTGATAATTGCAGAGTAATCATGTCATCAGAAATTGTGATTGGAGAGGCATCCGTCCCCCCCCCCCCACACACACACACACATGTTAATGTTAATGGTTTTGTTAATACTCATTCCCATCCCCATTCTGACAGATTGCATGCTTTTGCAGATTAAATGTGGAAAACATGTGCTTCTTTCATTTTTCTGTTGTGTCTGCGTGTGTGCGTATGTGTATATGTGTGTGTGAGTGTGTGCGCACGTACGTGTGTATGCGTGTGTGTATGTGCGTGCATACGTGTGTGCGTGTGTGTGTGTTTGTGCGTGCGTGTGTATGTGTGCTTGTACGCGTGTGTTTATGTGTGTGTGTGCTTGTTTGTGTGTGTGCTGTCTGTTAGTCTGTGTTTGTTGAGGTATGCTATATTCCATGGGGTTTACATAACCGACCAATTCATCTTGTTGACAAATAAAACTGGAAGGAAAGCATTTCTCTAGGGCCTTCTCTGTTTTTACACAGTTGTTGTTGTTGTTGTTTTTGTTGATGTCGTTGTTGTTGATGCTGCTGTTGTTTTTGTGGCTGCCGTGTGCAATTAAGTAATTGGCAGCTGCTGCTTAGCTCCATATGTTTTCATGTGCAATGCCAAAATGCCTTGTATTGAGTGAATCTTCCATTTTGCATTTGTTTTATGACAATTACACTATATTAATAATTTTCTTTAATTTTACACGTGCAGCTTAACTGAGTCTCTGAGATTGCGACGTGAATTGTTCCAATAACAGTAACAACAAAAAACAATAACTAATGTTTGCTCAGATTTAATCTCACAAGGGATGAGCTTGTACGTTCGCATGACCGTAATGTGTTGTAATGAATTGTGGGGCGCCAGCCGTCTGCAGAGCTTCTCGTGCGGTGAAGGAAGCAGCTGCGTTACGTAGCCTATATTGGTGAGTCATGCATTAGCACAACACTGGGGGAAATAAATAACCCCAATCTCCAATCTCTCTCTCTCTCTCTCTCTCTCTCTCTCTCTCTCTCTCTCTCTCTCTCTCTCTCTCTCTCTCTCTCTCTCTCTCTCTCTCTCTCTCTCTCTCTCTCTTCGTCTCTCACACTCTCTCGCTCTCAGAAAAGCCTCAGGTCCTTTGTCTTGTTGCCTGAGGTGAGGAAAAGCATTTAAATACTACTCCAGAGACAGGAGTGGGCAAATGCAAAATCCATGCATGCATAATTTTGATTTGCAGCAGTAGAGTGTGGAGGATGCAGCTTAATGTCCCTTTAACAGACCCATAAGTGCCCAATGGCATTATCATTTCCATGTTCACCTGTTACATGAAAATGCAATGCTGAGAGACAACTACTGTCATCTACTGCCCTGTAAACCTTGTTCAGAAGTGGTTTAAAAAATAAATACAAATAAAATGGTAACATTTGGTCCTGACCATGGCTGGAGCGGCTATGGCACTGACTGTTATGCCAAAGACCCACACTGTTTCCCAATGTCAAGCGATCTAGCCTTGGATGTGAAACGGCCAGTGAATGGATACGCCGAGTATCCAATCACTGGGCGTTTTGCATCAGGAAACAGTACCAGATGTGATTCCAGCCCGAGCTCTTACTGTGTCTATCTCTCACATTGCTTTCTTGTCTCCTCTCAAATTGTTCTATTCAATAAAAGCAAGAAAAGTGCATTCATCACAACCACATCACAACCAATCTTTCCATGTAATAGCACCCAGAACAGCAGTGGGAAAGATTTTAACGACCCTTTTTCATGTGTCCTGCTAGAAATGACAGTGTTCCTTGTTGAAAGCCTGCATTAAACTGGCTGAAAATCTGAAGCCAAAACTAAACAATAATAAAACCCCTCACTGTCATCGTAGCATGCTCACAACAACAATACGCTTCTGTTTTTAGATTTATCCAGCTCAGCGATCTGTTTTAAAAAGCATCAGTTTCCGTATTGCAATATGCCTTATTAATGTGGCCAAATGAGCTAACCGGATGAGTAATTATATGTATTTATATTTATATATTTTTACATACGTATTTAATTGTGTATATATCTGTTGGAATGGGGACAGAGAAGTTGTGCTAATTTTTGTAGGAAACAAAAAAGAAGCGGAAGCGGAAGAAAATGGTAGAAACGGTAGAAGCGGGAAATAAAATGGATTGACCAATTTAAAGGGGCTACAAGGTAGAACTAATTAATCAACTTTTCGCATGGCAGATGATGTTTAAATCATTAGTAAGCAAATGGTGACTCTCATGACTCTACTGCTAGAGGCATATTCACATTTGTTTTGACTGTTGGTACTCCGGGATGAAAAAAAAATCAAAATGCACAGTTAAACTACATTTTTGATTTGTAGGTTTTGATACAGGCATAACCGCGGGCACAGCACAAACAAGTGGACGACTTTAAAGTAAAAGACGAAAGTCCTTCTGTGTGTGTTTTCACCACAGGTGATTTCACAAATTATGTATTCTACGCCGAATGACAGAACAACTGCACACAGAACCCCAGGGCAAAACACTGATAGTCCCCCGCAATCAGTCTGATTGCCAGCTCTATTGCTCTGCCTCTGTCATCTTCTCACTGAGTTGTACAACAAATGCAGACAAAAATACAGTAGCCTACAAGACCTGCTGTCTCCTCTCTCCAACAGTGCAGCACCATATACATGAAGGATACTAGAGATAGGATGGCTTACTGAAAGTGAAAGCCTGATTGGGAAACTCCAACTCCCATTGTCATTGTGACACAGCACTCCACAGCACACAAGTGAACACTGCACACAACGAAATTGCATTCATGCCTCACCCGCGCAAGGGGGCAGCCCCCAATGGCGCCCGAAAGAGAGCAGTGCGGCGGGACGGTACCATGATCAGGGTACCTCAGTAATGGAGGAGGATGGGGGAGAGCACTGGTTAATTATTCCCCCCACCAACCTGGCGGGGTGGGAGTCGAACCGGCAACCTTTGGGCTACAAGTCTGACGCCCTAACAGCTTACTCATGACTGTCCTGCATTTAAATCAAGGATAGTAGCGATAGGATGGCTTGCTTACGTCATCATGGCGCAGTACGGCATGGCCTCGAGGGGAGTCACTTTATTCTTCTACGGTCAGTACTGGAGACATGGTAAAGTGCAATGCCACTACCGCCAGAGTGTGGAACAGGTCAAAGGTCATTTGGCCACAAACTGAACACTGACAACCGGACATCCTCTTTTCACCGATTTGGCGGTGTTTCTGGTGTTACAATTTTTATCCATCATGGCGTCACACCCACTGACCATGCGCACCATAGCCTCAGGCTACGCCCCGTACTACACCGTGTCCAATGCATTTTCCAGCGAGTGATAGTTCTTACCCGTTCTAGGTTCTTTGATTTAGGCGCTTTACACACTACGGCGGTAAAGCGCCACATAACGGACGCGATTTTTACCGGCGTCAGTAAAAATACATGGAAACATATCTGTCCTTAGCGGTAGTCGGGCGTCAGCGGCGCGGGAGCCGGCTCCGCGCCGTGCTGCATTTCGAAAATAGAACTTGAGCGTATTTTTCACACCGGCGACAGTGTCTCATTCAAATGAATGCCAAAGTAGCACGCTAGCTTTGGCTGTGGGGGGGGTTGAACAGGACTGGCCACGCACGCCGAAGCTGTCAGTGTGAAAGGCAGAGTAGAACACACCGCCCAAAACTAAGTAGAAAGACCACGTCCGGCTTTGGTATGTTTGATGCCTTAAATTACGAACCACAAATCGAAGGGGCCAATCCCATTCCCCCAGTCACCTGTGTTAAATGGGGCAAAGACTGAGCAGGTGCGTTTCCTTATGACCAGCAGGGTTGCTCTGTTTACAAGGATGTCGTCGACGTATACATAGATTTTTCGCTTACAAACATCCATGTTGTGAGGAGGGGAAAGATGCTAAGCAGCCAACCACGTGAGCTCATTTTTTGACCGACAGCAGCTTCCAGCAATGAGCCTGTTTATATGCACATCAATGAACCATTTATAATCAAGTTTTTGGAGAAACTCGTTTATTCAACTGCTCATGTAAACAGAAAAAGTTTATAATAATCGGTTTATTGCCGTTATTGGTTTATGAGAAATCCGATTCGCACAGGTAGGTTTTTGGCTAATAAAGAACATGCATCCAGCATAATCGGGTTATTATCATGTTATTAACATTCTAGAATGATAAGTAGCCAATCACAGCCCTTGAATTCCAGTTTCGTGTCATACACTTGCGGGAAACGCATGCAACCGACAGACTGCATGTGGACGACAATAAACAGTTTTCTCCAATAACCTGTTTATTCCAATAACCCAATTATTTTAATAATGTAAACGGGTTCAATCAGAGGTTGAACAGTGTGCAGCCAGGGTCGTGCAGCCAGGGATTGTTTACAAATGGTAAAATGTATACTTTATTTCTCCCATACTCATCACAGTCACCCCGTGACATCAGGAAGAAGGTGGGCCCAGAATTGGATCCTCATTACATTGCACATAGTGGGCAAGGGCGCCCTTCAAAGGCCTTTTTCTTGGAGCTTTCAGAAGCCCCCTGCTCCTGTGCAATGCTGAGAAATGACAGCCCCCTGGAGAGATGCGATGCCGAGGTGGTGGGCTGAAGTGTGTGTGTGTGTGTGTGTGTGCGTGGGGGATGGGGTAGGCTTTTTCCACATCACGGCATCGAAATAGGTTCCATCAAAATTGTCACCTCTCTTTTTCTCACTTCACCTCACTTCTCCTCTCCTTATCCCCTCATCACTCTCTCCTCCCCTCATTTCCACAGTAGCATATATGCCATACAAGAGGACACAGCCTGATAAGACTCTTTTGCCAAAGACCACCATTTGTGTGTGCTTTTCTTCTTTCTTGGAATGATCACCTTTTTTTCTCCAACGAAACAGAGACATGCAAAGTGTTGAGGGCACTTCAGTGAAACAGAGGAGTTTGTTACCAGAGTTCTCTAATGTGTAGAGACTGCTGGGCAAAAGCCTTGCGAGAGCCTCAGAAAATCACCCAGTTGAAGAGACACAGAGGCTGGCAAAAGCAGATGTAGAGCTACAGATGTCTGAAGTACTCCTGTGAAGCAGGGCTGGACTGGGGGAGAAATAGGGCCCAGGCACTTTTGGCTGAAAGTGGCCCCTCATGGGGGAGAAATAGGGCCCGGGCACTTTTGGCTGAAAGTGGCCCCTCATGGGGGAGAAATAGGGCCCCGGCACTTTTGGCTTAAAGGGGCCCCTCATGGGGGAGAAATAGGGCCCGGCCACTTTTGGCTTAAAGTGGCCCCTCATGGGGGAGAAATAGGGCCCGGGCACTCTTGGCTTAAAGGGGCCCCTCATGGGGGAGAAATAGGGCCCGGCCACTTTTGGATTAAAGTGGCCCCTCATGGGGGAGAAATAGGGCCCAGGCACTTTTGGCTGAAAGTGGCCCCTCATGGGGGAGAAATAGGGCCCGGGCACTTTTGGCTGAAAGTAGTAGCCCCTCATAATTTGCGGTGCAGAACTGACTCACGAATGGGCCCTGCACCCTTGTGGCCCCCTATTTTCAGATCTTTTTTTTTTACATTTCTGAAAATAGGGGCCCACAAGGGTGCGGGTCACACTGGGAAATCCCCGCTGTGTCAGATGGCCAGTCCAGCCCTGCTGTCAAGTCCAGTGGGCTTTGGTGTCATCGCCGCCGTATACACAGCACAATTAGAGGAGATGAGGCAGCACTTCAGCAGTAATTGGTAGTATAGATGCTGCGGCTGAAATGGCAGACTAAGCCTTGCAAGAGGCTCTCTTACGAAACCCTGCGTTAATGGAGAAAACCAGCGTGGGTTGAAGACACACAGGGGCTGACAAAACCAGATGTAGAGTAGAGCCACAACTGATGGCTGATGTACATATTCCTGTCAAGTGCAGTGGGCTTGACTGTCGTCGCCACCATATACAAATACAAATACAAAGCCTTCCTTCCTGGAGTAAACCTGATGAAGCAACAGTGAAACACGACATTCAACTAATAAACTACCAGCAAGGAAGACCAGTGTGCTATGATTTCTCTCCTTTACTTGGATTACTTTAACTGCACATCACTAGCACCTGGACAGTGGTTGTGCACAGGAACCCTACTTTTAGTACAAAAACAAAGCCTTTTGTTGTCATTATACAACGTGTACTGTGATTTTGCAGCCTGATCTCCAAAAATTCTGTGCTCCTGGACACGGATGTTAAGGACACGAAATGTGTCCAGGAGCACGGATTTTGCCAAAATTCTGTGCTCCTGGCCACGGAATTGTTTTCCGTGATGGGCACACGGAAGAGCTTTCTATATTCCCACAGCACTGTGTTAACTCTATCATGACAAAATACATACCAAATGCTAATCCTAAACAAAATAATGCTATAGCAATTTAAGTTGTGCCCTAATCAAAACATTCCCTAACCTTAACCTGTCATTAAAGACATATTTTTGAGAAATACCTTTTCCAGTTGGTTGATAGGCTATCAAATTCATATAATGAATGAAAGAATACTAGCTGTGCCGAGACCAAAACAATCCCTAACCCAAACCTGTCAGTAAGAAATGTTTTTTTTTTAGAAAAAATATTTGAAATTAGAAAAATCATGAGAACACACGAGACTGTGGAAACAAAGAGCTGTGGGAGTATAGAGAGAGCACTTCTGTGTGTCCATCATGGAAAATAATTCCGTGTCCAGGAGCACGGAATTTTGGCAAAATCCGTGCTCCTGGACACGGAATTTGTGTCCTTAACATCCATGTCCAGGAGCACGGAAATTTTGGAGGTCGTGTTGGATTTTAAGCCTCCCTACGAGGTGCACAGAGTCCTTGATAGTTGAACACAGTTGTGCAATTGTGTGTTCAGTATTGTGACAGCTTTGGAGAAAAAACTGTCCTTCACTCTGTAGGTTCTGGCTGCTATTGACCTGTAGTGTGAGCAGATGGAGGCCAGGGTACGAGTGGTCCTTAGTGATACTCCTGGCCAGGGCTGGACTGGTAAGCTGGCAAACCGGGCAAAATCCCGGTGGGCCGACGCCCCTAGAGGGCCGGTGATGTCGGTTTTTAAAAATAATTGTTATTAATGTTTTTAAAAAGAAATTGACCGGCGGCCCACAATTTCGTGCTGACGGCCCTCGGCCCTCCTCCAATGACATCAGCCCACACATAAAGGGGCTAGAGGGAGGGGGTGTCCCATTGGTGCATCTGAGTCGGACTTAACTATCCATTGCGGCCCCACCCCTACCATGCATCGCGCGCAAATTTGAGACACAAGCGATGGAGAGACTAAAACTAAAAGGTGGCGTGGAAAAGCTTGCGGAAAAGGGATAAAAAAAAAACTTGCAACAGTGGCAAGATAATGTGTTCACGCATGTAGTGTTGTAGCAGCAGGAGAGGGACAACAACTTTTGCATGTTGGAAGTGAAGGAGCACGCTAGGAGACAGCAGGTGAAGCGGCAGTAGTAGCCTCTACGAGCCCTGGCAGGTATGAGTCAAGTCTTTCAAACTTTAGGATACTCCATGCCTCTCCCCAACTCTCACTTCAGCATTAAACATTAATATTAAATAGGCCATTAATTCCCACCACTATAAGTGTGCTTGAGTGCTTTGAACCGGTCGCACGACTCACGGACATTTGAGAAGACACACATTCCATACCACTGACGTGAATAATGTTAACAATATAGTAGCCACCGCAGTGTGCCAAATTGTTCTAAAGCATTCCGTGTACCAAATGCGTTTCGAAGACTGTCAAACTCATGCCTACTCTCACTAAATATTCAGCGATCGTTTGCGTAATCACATTTACCACGCAGTGAAAATGTCCATATGTCGTGTAACGGTTGTTGCGTCTCGCGTGTGGAAAAGGTTTTTAAATTCTTGGAGCACAATCAAACCATATTCTGTAGGTAAAGACCTAGCATCTCTCTCTCTATCTCTCTCAGCTGTTATTTTATCCAGGACAATTAGAAATGATAAATGATTGAAGAATTTCTTTTGAATAAGCTTTTGATACAGTTTTATCTGTAGACTATTTTATGTAGGCCTTTCAGCACTGCTCATTTTGAAACTTCAGTATGTTAATGCTTTCTTAACATATTTGACACACTAAAGCATTGTGGTGATAGGCAGTTCATGATTTTCTTTCATCATTCAAGCTATTAAAGTAGCTTCCTTATGCAATTAGAGATGCATTTTGATAACAGGAAATTAACCCCTCTTCTAATGCACCTGTTAGAAGAAACCCTCAATTTAACATTAATCTAGGTCAATTTATGAGTAGGCTATACACTCAGGATTGTACAGGTAGCAATACGTGCTGGGCATTGCTGCCTGTCGCACCTCCTCTGGTGCCCATGGGTCAGCAAGAGAAAATAAGACTTGTGACACAAACATCTTTATTGTATAAATTACTAGACAAACAATGCACTGAATACTATATTAATTTGAATATTTTGCAAGTGCTGCATACATTGAGAAAATAATCTATCTCCCTCTTCTCATCTAGTCAAACCAGGCCAGGATGAGGTTGAGTTAGAGAGAGAAGTAGAGTAGGCCTAGATTACTTTTGCTGTGAGTGTGGTCATCTATTGCATTTCTAAACCACTGCCCAAACTAAGATTCATTTTAAATAAATAGTTGACATAGTCAGCACACATTTCCTGGTGTTTTCTGGTAGCTGAAAGAGAGATTCATGCATGAATATTGCGCCTTTTTGCATAGGCCGCTTGGTCAATAAGTAATCGCATGTGCTCCGCTGATTATGAGGGGCCGGTCTGGGCCAAAAATGCCCGGGCCATTTTGTTCTCCCAGTCCAGGCCTGCTCCTGGCTCTGCTGAGGCAGCGGGGGTTGTGAACTGTGGTAATGGGAGGCATAGCAAGGCCGCTGACAGCTTTGGCCCCGGCTCGGGACAAAGTCATTAGAAAGAGCCCCCTACCTAATAAATACAATGCACTGAAGACCGAATGTTGCCTCTGGGCCCGGGACAACTGACCCCTTTGTCCCCCCTGTCAGCTTCCCTTATGGGAGGCAGCACAATGAGATGAGGTGAGATGAGATGAGATGAGATGAGGCTATAGAGCTCTTCAAAAGTATGTTGCCGTTAGATACAGTATAGTGAAGACACAGAGAATGATCACACTATCATGTTCACGGTGATACCATAGAGAGTAGATAAGAGAGAGGTTCCATTGGCCCATTGTTTCCGGGTTCTATTGTCGGAAGGGGGAGGGGGGGGTATCTCCCTTTAGGCAGACCTAGGCAGACCTAAGGACTGTTCTATTCATTGTAGGAGTCTTATGACACGCCCCTTTAGGCAGACCGGAACCTGGTCATGTTAGGTGCCCATAGCAACCTATTACATTGGCATATCTCTATATACTTAAAGAATCTCTGGTGATACTGTACACCAGGGTTATTCAAATGGAGGCCCTTGGGCCAGATGTGGGCCTTGGATGGCAAGGTTCTGGCCCTCCATGAGGTCAACAAATATGTGTGCTATCTGTGGCCGTGCTGCATCATTTGCGATCACTAACACTTCAGGTTGGGGATATCTTTACTATGAATTCACATGACAGTGAAATCTTATCTAAAACAGTGTCATAAATAGAGCATCCTGAGGCTACTAAGAAATAGAGAATCTGTTCTAATCTGTCTGGAATACTATCCGCTTGTTTTGCACCCTAAGCCACCATGCTGCTTGCAGTTATACAGATTCAAGGTTCGGCCTCTTCACTGGAGGGAATTTGAAAATCTGGCCCTCTGAGTTGTAGCCTCTAACTGCAGATGGGGTCGCCGGCGGGCCTATTCACTATTTGCTGAAAATACTCAACCACATCATAACAACATTGCTGTGACAGTGCAGAGAGCCTTCAGTAACAGATTAAGACATAGACATTAAAAATAAAATTGGTGACAGTAAGGTTATAACATAGGTGCTGCGCTAAGGGATTCATTGAATACCCCTGCTGTACACCAAGATTGAGGGGCAAAACATACCAAAGCCGAACGGAACGGTCGCAGGACGAATGCGGTCTTTTTGCTTAGTTTCGGCCGTTGTGTTTTTCTCTGCCTTGCACACCGACAGCGCGATATTTCATTTAATATCTGAATCAAGTACAGTACTTCTATGTACATGTATATCAGGCCTGTAGCCAGCCTTGTGGTAGGGGGGGATCTTTTTCCCCCGAAAGTGGACTTCATTTGACTCCCTATTCCAATGTCCCCAAATACACGAGCACACTTCAAATATTTTAATTTAGACATATTTTATTAATTATGAGTTTGCTGTGAGTCTGTTGCTGTCCTTAATTGTTTGTCTGTTGTTCCCCATTCTTAACATAAATGGACATGAATTGCTTCAAATTACTGCTATCTGACAGTTATTTTCATTGTTGGCCCAGTGTTGGGGGGTTCGAGAGGGGGTGGGGGACGGGAGGGGGGTTCGAACGAACCCCTCGAACCCCCCCTTGCTACGGGCCTGTATATTGTGTATCACAGATACACCATTCAAAAACCAATCTCTCTACAACACAGTCAGTAAGCCTATTCATGGCTTGAACATTAGTGTATCTGTTTGGACCAAGTTTTTAGACAGCATTTAATGTAGACATATTCAGCATTACAATCTTCACATGCACATCAATCAAGAAATCAATTCCACATGCACATCACAGACTGAGATTTCTCTCTCTCTCACTCACTTTCACTCTCTCACACACACACACACACACACACACACACACACACACACACACACACACACACACACACACACACACACACACACACACACACACACACACACACACACACACACACACACACACACACACACACACACACAGCAGCCTGAGTTTGAGAGACAGAATTATTGATAAAAGAGCTCTCGCTGGTGCTGCAACATGATCTCTCAGAATTCCGTGGAATGTATACGGACCTTTGGGACATAAAATCTGTCAATTTCACAGATTTTGCCAACATTTCGTGCTATAGTCACGGAAGTGTTTTCCGTGATGGACTCATGGAAATTCTTTTCTACTGTATATTCCCACAGGTTTGTGTTTTCTCAGGCTCCCCCCCCCCCCCCTGCCACAAAACAAAGAAAACATAGCCTATTTCTTACTGGCAGGTTAGGGCTAGGCATTGTTTTGGTCTGGACACAGCAAGTATTCTTTCATTTAGTACATGCATTTGATAGCCCATCAATCAACTGCAAAAAGGTATTTCTCAAAAACATGTCTTTACTGACAGGTTAAGGTTTGGGAATTGTTTTGGTCAGCGCACAACGCAAATTGCTACAGCATTCTTTTGTTTAATATTAGCATTTGGTATATTTGCTAATGATATACTTAGCATAGCAGTGCTGTGGGAATATAGAAAGCAATTCCGTGAGTCTATCACGGAACACACTTCCGTGTCCAGGGGCACGGTTTCGGCTAAATCAGTGAAATTGACACAGAATCGTGTCCTTCCACAGAATTCTGTGAGACCAGGCTGATCAGCAGGCATCTACAGTAGATGCCTTACTATTGAGTGATATAAATCCCAGGACAAAAATTGTGCTTAAGGATGAATAATATTATCTGCAAACGACCTTCAGCATACAGGAGCATAGGCCTAACAGTAGGCTACATGAGCAACCTTGATCAGCTTGCAAGCTCCATAAGCTCACATGAATCATGTGACAGTTTGCGCTGATAGCCAGACCATTGCAGTGGTGCTCGCATTGCAGGCAGGTCTATTGTTACTGTGGTTATCCTGTGTGTAAAGGAAATATTAGCATTTTTAAAATGCATTCATTGACTGCTAATTGTGTGAAAAAAGCATGTAATGTGTCAACTGTATAGCCATAGAAAGCCCTTGATGTGTTAACTGTATTAACCCTATTCAGACTGGGCTTTTTTTGGCATTCCTGGGCCTGGGGGCGGGGCTCTTTTGACCCCCCCCCCCCCCCCCCCTCATAACTCATGAACGAAATAGAGTATCTATCACTACGAAACTTGGGGGAGATGATCTACATATGGACATCTATGAATGACATAATTTTTGTGTAATTATCTGGTATTATGACGTCATTATGACATCATTATGTTATTATGCCCAAAATATCGCCATAATGGATTTTCCAACAAATTTAGGTAATGCACTTAAATTTTAATGATTTTATGCTTCAAACCACTTAAATGCTCACAAAGTTGTCTGATGCTAATAGAAAAAACTAAAAATATATGAAAAAATATGGCATCATAGATATGATTAAGTGATTTTTGGGCAGACATACCTGTCAGAAAACCGTTGCCATGACAACGGCAAAAATAGTAAACCTAATCTTTCGGTACCCAACTGTAGCCAAATAAATGTTAGGAAAAGTCACAAAGTTTCGTAGTCATAGCTTAAGTCGTTCAGGAATTATGCAACATCACAACATGCAACCCCCCCCCCCCAGTCTGGATAGGGTCAAGAGTTTTGCAAATGTCGCTAAGGATTGGACAAAAGCTTGTTAGCGATTGAAAAAAACTGTAATCGCAAATAGACTCCGAGTTTGTGGTGAACACACACAACACGTTCAACCACACAAGCAACAAAAAGATACATATCATCACTTAGTAATACAGTAGGCCTATAGCACAGCAGCACATCCCACGACACAAGAAGCTTTGGAAGAACCAAACTGTGTTGCTTCAAACATGATCGCTATTGAACCAGATCTACATGTCAGAGGACAGTAACACTAACCTGTGGGCTCTCTTTTATAGTAATACTTTCCATCATTCTCCTGTCACTGAATAGGCTACATTTAACTACAACGCCAGATCATCTCCAAGAACAGCACTTTATTCTTGGTGGTGGTAAACGGAATCAGGACAAGTACTCACCACGTCCTCCTCCTCCTCCTCCACTTTGTTTTCAGAAATAGAAATCCGCTCATCATCTTTGTTGACTATGTTGTCAGCGTATGATATAGTTAACAGCCAGCACCTTTTCTCCACCACAACATTCGGATCAACCGGTGCCGTTACATTAAAAAAGCTTTTAGCCTCTTCACTTTCCCTCCTTGAAGCATTGTTGCTCATTTTGATAATTTCACAAGTTCACAGCTCACTTGACTTATGAGCTTCACTTAACTTCCATCTTGCATAAGGACCACTTTTGCAATGGCACACGCTGCGCGGCTAGCTGGTCTCATAGGACTCAACGTTGACTGCTAGCTTGGAGGTAAAATATGCACTGCTGTACACAGAGAATGGCAGGAAGTACAGGAGAAAGGTACACCTCAATAATTGAACTAAAGGAGAGGTGTATGAGCTTATTTCCAAAAAATGGGACAGTATCACTTTAACACAAATGGAAGGGGGTGGACTGCTGTTAAGCCAGCTTGGCTGTTGGCTTTACTGGCTAGTGGCCACCACAACATAGCCTCGCGAGCCATCCTACGTACTTCCGCCAAAGGATTGGCTCCACTACTGTAGTCTGGCCGTGCTTCTCTGTGGAGTGCCTGGAGCAGTAGAATTTTGATTGAGGTGCATTTCTGGAAACCATAGTTGCTAACTACATTAGCTACTTTGTTGTTTGCAATGCAGTTTCCCATTGGCAACTACCGAAGTTGCTAACTGGCTAACAACTACACTTTCGAGAAATGGATTGGTGCAGTCACCTGGATTTAACCTTTTAGGCCACATTGGGTGATGCGGTCCCACTCTCACACTATTGGGGATTGTACATACGTAGTCAATGAACGTCAACTTGTGTTGACTTGAGAAAGTTTCATGAAGTAGTGGTCTTGGCGTTCTGTGCCATATTCCTTACTCCACTGAGCTTTGCTATCAGACGATTTCTCCGAAGAGCTTTGCTGAGCAAAACAGAGCGCAAGCATGTGGACATTCATGGCCCTGGGCATTTTCATTGTTACCTCGTGTTGTACTGTCCTGTATGCCGTAAATGGTTTTGTCTTTGTGGTATCAGAGATTCTTTAATAGAGATATGCCAACGTAATAGGTTTCTATGGGCACCTAACGCGACCAGGTTCCGGTCTGCCTAAAGGGCCGTGTCATAATGCTCCTACAATGAATAGAACAGTCCTTAGGTCTGCCTAGGTCTGCCTAAGGGGGGCCATAATAGAACCAGGAAACAATGGGCCAATGGAATCTCTCTCTCTCTACATTATCAGAAAAAAACTCTTTCAACTGAGAAAATCCAGGACACATGTTTCACGGGACACTCTTGGAGTGTGTTCCAATATGCGACCTTGCCTCCTACACTTGTGCTTGTTTCCTCGTACCAGGAAGTAATGTGTCATGATGACATCACTGACAACATTTTTTTTCAATATCTTGCAAAAGCTCAATTGTAAAGTCTTTTTCTCATTTGCAATTGGGATGGTAAATGAAAAACAGTCCCTCAAAAGTTGTTGTAGCTAAGCTGACAGCTGGGAAACTTTATTGTTTTCTTCACGGAGGCAGGGGGCGAGGCCACAAGCACAAGTGGAGGAGGCAAGGTCGCATATTGTAACACGTCCTTGGACAGAGACAGGGTTGAACTGGTAATCTGTCATATACAGGGCATTTTCCTGGTTGGGCAGACAGTCCTCAGTGGCCCGATGCATTTCTAGTTAGTTAGGTAGTCAGTTGGTTAGTTAATTAATTATTTATTTAGTTAGTTAGTGAATTAGTTACCTACCTACCTACCTACCTACCCTAGAGACCGTCTCACAATTAAGATGGGGTGGCCCGTTGTTGCAGCTTTAACATAGTTATACATAGTATAGTATATACATAGTATACAGTGGTGGCTGGTCTATGTAAAAAAAAATCATAAGAGTAAGAGTACATCCCACCTCTCTGATGCCAGGTGCAGGACAAAGGCATATCTGATAGTGGCAAGAGTAGAAGTCTGCACACTGTAGCTCCGGTTTGAAAATGTATTCAGGTCATACAACATTTCAACTCAAAAGGGTCTTCATCAGGCATCATACTCTTGAATGGGCGTTATGGAAGCCCAGATATCCTTGATGCTTTTCTGTCAGCTGTTTTTGTTTGTTTGATCTGGTGACCCACACTTTTGACTCTTCAATATACCCCGTATATCTCCATGCCACGTTTTGGTGCCAACTCACCAGTTTAATTCTAACTCACCAGAAGTAAAACCCCATTCCTTTTCAATGGGGTGTGCAGACTTCTACTCTTTCCACTATGTAAAACAAAATGCCCAGGCCATTGTTGGTCCCAGGCAGCCCAGCTATGGTATGTGTTGGCTTGGGTTGTGCTTTGTAGGGCTGGGTTCAAAAGATCGAATCGCGATCCAATATCGATTCACGTTCGAAAAGGGCAATATCAATTCACAACTTTGTGGATCGATCTTTTGCAGATCATTAGGGTATTTTCTGAACCACATCCTGTAGCTCTCTTCCACAGTTTCCCACTTGTTTCTCACATACCAAGGTATTTCATGTTTGTGTGGGTATCAAAGGCTGAGATATTTAGGTTTTTATAACCGGTCTTAGAATTTTAGGCACGAATGGGTTAGAGTGACAGCCGAGCAATACAAAAGATCGATATCGAATCGGATCGAATTGGATCGTGGATCGAATCGGATCGTGGCCTTCTGGATCGGAATCGAATCGATCCAGGACATTCGGATCGGTTCCCAGCCCAGCTATGGTATGTGTTGGCTTGGGTTAGTGCTTTGTGTTGAGGTCTGTAAGACACCATGTGACCTTGCCAATTGCCTTTCCTGGGAGGGCAGTCAGTGGAATGAAGCGCATGTGCAGTGTTGCCAGATTGGCCTGTTTCCCGCCTAATTGGGCTGCTTACGATGTGCGGGTAAAAATGGCATTTAGCAAGAAAAACCCGCCCAATTTTTGCCATAGACATCAATAGAATTGGGCGGGATTTTGTGCTTCTAGGCAGGTTTTGAGCATTTTTTTGGGCTGGAAATCATCAGCCTCATCTGGCAACCCTGCGCATGTGCCTCACGAGTCACTGGGCATGGAGTCAGGACCACTGACCTGCTGCTTCTGCTTCAATGCCTTGCAGGAAACAAGGACAGAACACACATACACACACACACACACACACACACACACACACACACATATGCATGCGTCGCGCACACACACAAGGACACGCACATGCACACAGACAGACACAGACATACACACACACACACACACACACACACACACACATACACACACAAACAAACATGTGCGCACACACACACACACACACACACACACACACACACACACACACACACACACACACACACACACACACACACACACACACACACACACACACACACACACAGCCAACATACAATAAATCATGCAGACGGTTAGACACTTTTTGAATTAGTCAATGCCCACAGAAGTACCAAATGATAAAGTATTTCCACGAAATGTAGATGACTTTATTGCACTTCACAACACCTGAAAACAAACAAACAAAAATGAAAGCCCACATGAAATCTTAGCAATTACCATTATCAGTCAAGTTAAGATAAGCACAGCAAATCAAAACTGCAGTGCCCCAAGGCATCCACTCATGCAAAATTTAACAGTCTAACAAAATGGAAGACAAATTAATTCAACAACTTTTCATTTACACATCCATGCAGTTTGGGAGCCCAGACAAGTGTTACTTTCCCATGCAGACATAGACATACATACTGTCTATGTCTATACCTAAGCATGTGTATGTCTGCATGGGGAAGTAAAGAAAGTAATTTCAATTCTTTGTATGACCAGTGCATGTAAATTAAAGAAATTGTCAATAAAGCCGACTTGACTTGACTTGACTTGAAGTGTGCCTTGAGACTTGAAAATAGAAATTGAGTCTTCTGCGTGGGCATGTGTATGGTTTGGACGGGCTACCATAGGCATGTAAGGGCAGGGAAGACTGGGATAGCATCAGGGCTTGACACTGGCACCTGCTAACCGGCCAAATGCTGGTAAAACTTGGCTGTGGCTAGTAATATTATCAGCGTCACTAGCCAATTTGGCTGGCAGCTTACTCCTTGGTATGACATAGGAGGAGCCTATATTCTGTTTGTTCCATGTGTATCAATTGTTTGTATTTAAGTTCAAGAAAAAGTTCAGTAACACGGTTTCTATTTGCTTGATATACTTCCATGTAGAAAGCTATACACTCATCTTACTTTAGCGCATCATCTTCTGAGGTTAGATGTACTGTGATAAAGAGAAAAAAAAGATATACAATCTGTGGCTAGTGGAATATCTGAATGGCTAGTGACTCCACTAAATCCACTAGCCACAGCGGCAAGTGGGTGGAAAAGTTAATGTCAAACCCTGGATAGCTAGAGATGATATAAAACCCGGAGGATCCGGTTGGAGAGCCGGGTAAAGACCTCATCCGAACAGACCGGATGGCTGTCGTGCATTGACCCGCCAAAGGCGGGTCAGACGGCATTTCATTAATATGTCAACAAAATGGCAGTTACAGCGCGATAAATTGTGAAACCGGAATATATCCTCTTTAGTTGACTACAACAGCCATTCTCTAATCTCCCTAGTATGCTGTTCAGTCACGAAAACTCACTGAGTAAAACTGAACCAACTCCCGCCTCGTCATTCATCGAGCCTGTTTGATCCGTCCAGCCTGTTGTGGCCAATTGAGTCGCGGATCCCCGCTCCCTATGTGTGTGCTTCTGACTCTGTTGAGCTCTAGCCTACATTTCTAAATGTTAACAGTGCTCTGCCAACGCTTTAACATCTCACTCTGTAGGCTACTCTTAGGGAAATTATAGTCTACAGACGTGACTCTATCACTCACTGCGTTACAGCGTAGGCTACAGTCTTTAAAGCCACTGCTGTCACTCCCCTCGTCCGAGTCACTCAGCAGCGGCGCCCTCGGCGACTCGGTGAGACGAAGCCTGACTGAGTTGTTGGTAGCAGCGAATCCCCTACGGGTCGGGTCAACGCTTAAGTTTCGTTTTTGCCGGGAGTGTGCGAGTCGCAAGGCAACTCGGCACCGGCAGCGGAAGCGAGTGGTCATCTGCTGCTCGCCTCCTGGCTGTCCCTGCTCAACTAGACTTCTGCTCCCAAATATTTGACTTTTAGTCTTCTTAAATACAAACACACACATTATTTATTGCAAAATCAGGAACATGCCGTTTCACTGCTGCCAAGGCTGTTCGAGTTGTGGTTGCATGTTTAGTGAGGAGAGTGGGTCGGATCGCAGCATGAGTTTAACGGTGACATTCATAAAGTGAGTTTTGTTGATCAAACTGTCTTACTCTTTGATGTATCAACATGAATTGATAAATGGAACAACAAAGGCATNGCTATTTAACGNCAGAAACGTTTTAAAAAATACATTATTATTATTATTTTTATTTAGGCCTCTTTTAACCCTGTGAAACCTGAACCATGAAAGCAATGAGAGAAAATTCTATTTTTTTGGAATTTGCTTCAATATTGGTCCCTTATAAGAAATGTAAAAAAAAAAATTCAAAATTTTGTTAAGGTCACTGAGATATTTAATGCATCATATATGATGCATCAGGCTTTTAATGAATGAAAATTCCAATTTCATGACCATTGAAAAATGACTTTTAATGCATTTACAACTTTTTTTTTATTTAAAAAAGTTGTCAGACAATTTAATTTGAGGATTATCTTTAAATATTTAGTGAGATCCTGCCATTTTTTTAAGCCTATCCTTGTTTTAGCAGGACCATATTTTACATTTCCCACAGCCTGGTTAGGTAATTTTTTAAAATCTATGTAAAAACATAGCTGATCGAATGCTCAACAACCTATTTATGAGTGTAATATAGATCATTATTCATTTTTGATGTGTAATTTGAATATATGGGTCCATTACTACAATTGGACCATTTCTCCATTCACTTCAATGCATTTTTTACGAGATCATAATTTCAACATTTTGCATTACATTTTCAAAATTGCAAGTAAAACGTGTTTCTTAAGGCAATATCTTTGTCTTGAAGTAAAACAACTTGTGTGTTTTGTTAAACGATCGTCTTGGTATGCTTTGTAAGTTTCCCTATGGAGCAAATGCATTGATGGCTGACTTCCTGCTACCGCCGGATGGTGCTTATATGTCTCATCAGTTTTAGCACGATCTCTCTGCAACACGGTGTAAAAATATAAACTCTTCCTTGCTTAATTGCACAAAGCAAGTGTTCAAATTAAAGGATGTAGAGTTATATTTCGGAAATTTGTACACAAACCTTATGCAATTTGACGAAATCTCAGCGTCGGTCAGGGAAACCGCTTCTACCCCATTTTCCTGTTTTTCGCCGAGCTGTGGTCAACTTGTTGTCGACCGCTGCTCTCTTGTGGCGGTTTCCGCGTACTGCAGGACGTTTGGAAATGACACGCAGGATGTTTTTCAGATCGATTTTCTTTTGTGTCAGCGTGGAGAGGGCTTTGAATTTGATGAGACATATATGATGCATCCGGCGCGATAGGGTTAAATAAGTGATCCGTGTGATCCGTGTGATCCGAGTGATCCGTCTAATCCGGGTACTCTCCTTGGAATGATCCAATCAATCCGGACGCCTCAAAGATTCGAGTTAAGCACCTCTATGGATAGCATGCTGAATCCTGTGAATAGAACGCGGGATGCAGACCGTCCATTGTAAAAAGGACAACCCGTGAAGCCCTTGCGCTCGGCCTGCCCCCCTGTCCCCATCCCCGTGCACATGAACCTCATGTATGAATTGGATGTTAAAACACAATACAGTACACTGTCCTCTCATACATTACACTAACATTACACTTTGTCCAAAGCAAGCGACTTACAGTTATTTTAAGTGCAGGGTATTGGTTACAGTGCCTGGAGCAGTGTGGGGTGATAGGTGCCTTGCTCAAGGGCACCTCCTCAGCCATGGAGTGTAGTAGGGAATGGAAGGGTGGGATTCGAACCTGCAACCCTCTACCACTCCCGGATCAGTTTCTTGCAGTTTTGATACTGGGTTAGCATGGCAGACAGACAGACGTTTCGGCCTAAGCCTTCTTCAGTGTCTTGAAAGCTCGCACCCAAAAACCTTGTAAGAAACTTTTCTGAGTTAAGCGCACTTTCTCTACTAAAAGCCCATATCCTTAACCACTACGCCACATCATACAAGTCCAAACAGGCTACCATACAACTCAACACTTCCACAGAGCACAGCGTATAGCGCTCTTCTGTTTCCTAGCAGCAGAGCTGGGAGAGCGTGCATTGCACCATGAATAAATAATAGACACCAAGGACTCAAATCCAAAGTGAGACCTCCGAGGTGTGTGTGTGTGTGTGTGTGTGTGCGTGTGTGTGTGTGTGTGTGTGTGTGTGTGTGTGTGTGTGTGTGTGTGTGTGTGTGTGTGTGTGTGTGTGTGTGTGTGTGAGTGTTTGTGAGTGTTTGTGTGTGTAAGAGAGTGAGGTCAAGAGAGAAAATCTCAGCGTGAGAGAAGATTGTTGTCACATGGTCAATATGAGCAGCATTCACAACCATCTGATGCTTCATGACTCAACTCACAGACACATACACACACACACATACTCACGCGTGCACACACACACACACGCTCTCACACGCACTCTCTCACGCACACTACACAGACACACACACAAACACACAAACACACACTCTCTCTCTCTCACACACACACACACACTCTCTCACACACACGCACATACACACACACAGACACACACACACACGTCACACACACACTCTCTCACGCACATACACACACACACAGAGAGACACACACACACGCACACACTCGCATTCACGCACACACACACAAACTCGCACACACATGCACACATTATTTGTTGTGTATGAATAATAAATGAATCCCTAATAGATATCGCTCTTCAGCTGCAATTTGGTTCCCATCCTCATTCACATTGAGGTGATGTTCAAAAGAATCGCTTAATTCGCGAACAGCACAACACTAATTTGTTTATTATTATGAAGGAGCAAGGAGGAGCTCGCACACCACTGATGCCGATGCACAAAGAAAATGAATGCATAAGGAAAATAAACAAAGTGCTACCCAGTGAAGTGCAAAACGTTTTCGGTCCTATGATGGTCTGAAGGACCGAAAATGTTTTGCACTTCATTGGGTAGCGCTTTCTTTATTTTCCTTATGCATTCAATTTGGGCTGCACAATTAATCGAAAAATAATCAAAATCGTGATAAAATAGTGAAATCCAACTCGTGACTTTAGTCGTGATTTAATCGTGGCAATAGTGACCTACTTTTGAGAGCATCCTTGAAGCCAGAACATACTGACAGGCTGGTGTTTCTGGCCAGAAATCTGTCCACTTAAGTTTCATGCTATTGCCTTTACATAATTATTACAATTCATTTTATTTTGCTCATCCCGTATGTAATTCATTCTTGGTTATATTTCATCTTGTTATAATTTTCAAAAAAATCTGCAAAAATCAATAATCGTGATTAATAATCGTGATTATGATTTTGACCAAAATAATCGTGATTATGTTTTTTTCCATAATCGTGCAGCCCTACATTTAATTTCTTTGTGCATCGGCATCAGTGGTGTGCGAGTTCCTCCTTTGCGTCTTTATTGGATTGCTTTGTGGCACCTATACGGACCCTCCCGGCTACAGACCTAAAAGCGCAAGTATAATTTTTTAATACTATGAAGGGCCACAGCGGCCTCAAGGTTAAGGGGGAGTTGCCTGATTACCATGACTTTCAAATCTCTTCGAGACTTGGTCTGACCAAGATCATAACAACTAACATTCACAATAGAATGTCTCTGCTTAAACAACGTCACTGCCTTGAACAGGCCTCTACCCAGGACGGTTGGAAATGCTCAAAGTTGATTAGTTCCCAACAAAGTGGGTGGAGTTCCCAGAGGGAACCCGAATGTACGTGAACAGGCAGTTTTCCTGATTGAGTGTAGCTGAGCCAAAGGTGTTGCGTCACTGCAAGGGCGGAGCCTGGGTAAGGGGGAGCAGACCTGGCCTCGTGGTTAGGGAGGTGGACTTAAGATCAGATGGTTGCAGGATCGAATCCCATCCTTTCCTCTCTCCCTTCACCTCCATCCATGGCTGAAGCACCCTTGAGCAAGGCACCTTACCCCACATTGCTCCAGCGACCGTAAACCAATTCCCTGTAAATAACTGTAAGTCGATCTGGATAAAAGCGTTAGATAAATGTAATATAAATCATGTATCAACAGGGAGACGAGGTGGTGGAAAACAATTAGACTGGCCAGCAAACAGTGTCACTGGTTGCGTAAAAAGATTATGAATTCCCAGAGCTCTGACCTCATATCATCAGCAGTTCTTGGAATATGAAAGACTGTTTTTTAATTCACTCAGAACAGCTCTCAATGAATGTAAAACGATTTTTTGAGTACCTCTTGACATGCACTCACACAGTATGTGAGGTCTTTGTTTAATCAAGACGACTGTATGCTGCACATGTTTTGTACCCTTCCTGATTTTATTCTTCTTCTTCTCACTGATGTATACAGTATTTGTATGTTGTAAAGTTAACCGTTTTTGCTTTTTACTGACACTAGCCATGTTGAATGGTTATGTGCTTTGTTTTTTCTCTCACTTTCTATACGCTTATGGCTGTTTTGTGTGTCTCTTCCTGTTGTTTTGTGTGTGTCTGTGTCTGGTCATTGAATACATTTTCACACACATGCACGACACATGCACATTTTTAAAACGCACAAGACAACCTACACATGTAGCAAACTTAGGAGATCTTATGTTATATTATGTTATTTGTATAGCCAGGCCATGCCCTCCTAGTGACGCAACACCTTCAGCATTGCTTCTAATCAGGCCAAGAGCAATACAAATATCGTTTCTGAACTCCTCCTACTTTGTCGGGAAGCAAACAACCATTTTCCAACCAAGGGAGGCGGGTCAACCATGCCGTTTGGAAAATATTAATTGTTATGCTTTTGGTCAGACCAAGTCTCCAAGAGATTTGAAAGTTGATGATAATCAGGCTATTATTTTTGTGGCAGACGAGACACCATTACCAAACCATGCTGCCGTTTGAACCTTTCCACAAATATGTAAATACTGTATCTGTAGGCAAGTGAAGAGGGATGTAATCCCCTCTTTTCGCCAGATCTTTTGCACATGGACCTACTACTGTATATTGTCATGGCTTCCCAAGAATGGACGCGAATGCGGATCTTCCACAGCAAACGAGGGCACAATGGTCAAAATCGTGTCAGGGACAAAACTAAAACAGCAGACAACTCTGGTGACAACAACAAAAATTCGCACACAGGAAATGAGAGTCCGGGTTTAACCCTTGTAAGGCGTTCGGGTCATTTTGACCCCTTTTCAGTTTTCAGCTTGAGAAAAATAGTATCAGTTATAATCCTTATCCTTACTCTGAGATTCACTGGCTTTGGCTCATTTTCAGTGAGGAATATGAATCTGAAAAAAAAGTGACACCCCAACCTGCACATTTCTATTACACAAGAGGTGTTACCGGGGTCATTTTGACCCGTGTCACTTTGGGGGGCTTATGCCCCGTGTACATCGGGCGCTACCTACGCGACCCAGGCAGCTGGCGTGGTTGAAGAAGTTTCGCCATGAATTCGTTTTATTCGCTCTGGACGCTGCACTGACATGTTTGATTCAGCTAATCACATATTGGCTCTGTCTTGACAGCCTGGGACATTCCTCGATATGAAGGTTCGAATTGGTTTTCGCCGTACCACGTCATAGCGAATTCGCTTAAGATTAGCTTGAGTTTAATCTTCAAAATTCGCCCTGGTCGCTCAAGAAGCTTCGCTCCTGGCGAATTCGCTCTGGTAGCTTTATTCGCCTTCCCTCCATAGAGAAACAATGACTTCCGCCGTGCAGGTCGCTTAGTTCGCCTTCGTTGTACACGGGGCATTATACATCAATATTTTCTAAACTCTCTGATACAACAGTGATCACATGTTGAGTAGACAAGGCAGAGGGTGAAGTATGTGGAAAAAGGAGTGCAGATATTGTTTGGTCCTTCAGTTGTGCATCAACGTTTCAACCTTGCGCTATAAGAGCACTAGTGGTTCAATCCGAGAGCTTGGATTTAGTTACTCACTTTCTTCACCGTCTCCTTATCTTTCTCTCTCTGTATCTCCCACTCTCAAAAACATAAATTAAAGTACTAACGTCAGTTCTGGCCAGGCCATTGTAGTCAAGAAGCTTGCCGCCCTCTCCTTCATCTCATTCTTTCCTAATTGATCCAGGTGCCTTCCCTCAGCTGATGATCTTTCTTCCTAGTGATTGGTCACACAGCTTCGGCACGCCTTTTAAATTCTGTCCACTTCCTCTCAGCTGTATGCTGCTCGGTTTTTGCTACCCACCGCCTCCCCTGCGCCACCTTGTCGTGTATGATGTGACATGTTCTCTGTCACGTCGCTTGGCTCTGTTCATGGGGGGTTATCTCTCGCCCTGTCCTGCTGGGTGAGAATTCCCTAAACTGCTGCTGCCCCCTGACTCAATGCTTTTCCATGCTGCTCATGGAAATAGGGGGGTTCCTCCGAACAAAGCTATACCGCCAAATGTAATTCATAATTTCAATAAAAGAAATTTCATTAATATTCTTCTCTTGTGTTTCTTGACTGAAATGGTTCTGACAGAAATAAGTAGAAATTAACAGGCAGGGTGAGGGGAACATGAGCTATGATTTTTTCCATTTTTCATTATTTTTCTATATACCCGGGTCAAATTGACCTGACCACCTTCTATATAACCAAAACACAAACACCTTACAAGGGTTAAAGGAACATTTTAAGAAATTGCTCATATGTAGTTAAGTCCCAGTAAAATATGGGCTGAGGTCCCTCCTACTGATGTGTCGATCGCGAACGAGCCAGTTCTTCTGAGGTGAGTGACAGGAACCGGCTCCACAATGGGAGCCGAATTTTTTCATTTTTATTTTCATGGTCTTCCGGTGCCTCACTGTCTTTTTCCCTCCCTCTTGTTGCGCATATGCTCTGTAATGTCCACAGAAGCGATGATTTGTTTTCCCTTGTCAGTGCGGGAAAACACTTTTTTCTCAAATTGTTTGTGTGAAAACAGCAAATAATTGGCCTACATGTATAATGCGCATTGGCAGGGGTTACAGACAGCAGTCAAGGAGCTGAAACACAACAGGAGCAGACCAGAAACTAAGCGAGACATATGGGGAGCCGATTGGAAGCCGAAAGAGCCGAAAGGCTCTCCGAAAATCCCATAGTCCCTCCCCTCTTCTTGTGTGTTGCATTGAGCTCCCCTTTCACTGCACTCATATCTTGCATCTGTGATCTCTGGCGTGCAACATGTTGCATGCATTTAGAGTACATTATATCACCACTGTAGCTGGTTGCCCCCCACCCCCACCTGCTACTATGATGCTTACTGTATGCCTAGTTCAGTGGTTCTCAACCTTTTTTGAACAGGCGCCCCCTTAAGCTCATCACAAGCCTGCCAGCATGCCCCCCTCGACCACATAATAAGCCTGACAACGCCCCTGAAATGAAATGAAAGAGACTAATGCCCCCGCCCCCCACCATCACCACCACCACCACGACCTCTACCTCCATCACTACCCCCAATGTGCAACTACATGTAGCACACTTCAGTATATACAGCATAATCCATATTTCAGTGTGACTTTTCTCAGGTGTTAATTATTTTTTGTTCTGTTTGTTTTGTTGTTGTTGTTGTTGTTGTTGTTGTTGTCCCAGTTTCAATCACACCCCCAGTCCCTGTCTTTCATTCTGTCTTTCTTTCTTTCTTTCTTTCTTTCTTTCTTTCTTTCTTTCTTTCTTTCTTTCTTTCTTTCTTTCTTCCTGCTCATGATTTGTAATCACAGTTTCACCCAGGCTGACTGCTGCCTGGCCTATAGTCAGCATGGAAATTAGGTGGCATTGACCGTATAACTGTATGTATGTAATTATTCCATTCACTCTCTTGATATTCCAGTTCACATACAAGATGACGGTGGTGGAATCAATACCACTTTTCATCATAAGAAGGGTGCACTAAAGGAAGAATATGATGTTTTAGAGAGAGAGAGAGAGAGAGAGAGAGAGAAATTGAGAGAGATTTTGAGATTTCTCATCCATCTCCCCTAAGAAAGTGACCGCCCCACACAAAACAATTTCCGCTGACTAAGTGTAGTCCACCCTTTCAATGTTAATTTTTACAGTAAAATCTTATTTCACTCTCTGCTTTCTTTTTTTTCCCTCGACAGACATCTTCATTATTAATTATGCCCTCTTTGATAAACTCCTATTTAGTATGACCAAGCGCTGCCCGTTTAAAACCAGACTAGCGATAAGGAGACGGCTAATCTTGAAAATGTTCCCCTACATGAGCCGTCCCCGTCGTCATGCCTACCGTATTAACGTAATCACCCCGCTGCTGTGCAGTCATTTCCTCTCAAACAGCATAAGTGCAGTGGGTGTAGTACTCAGGGCCACCGGCAGCTTTGACCAGGCCCGGGACAATATCACTTGAATTGGCCACCCTCTCAATAGAATCGGGGCTCTAAAATCAACTTTATCCATCACTAGCCAAAATGGCTCGAAGAACTTCATCTAACCAGCCGAAGACACACTCACTAATGGGTGAGAGTGACTAGTAAGTTGGTCTTTTCTACCAGCCCAACTGAAATTTTACCAGCATTTTGCTGGCTGGCTGGTGTTAGTTTAGAGCCCTGCATACAATGTAGGCTGGAGACCAAATTCGGGGCGGCCCTTTTTCCCGGGCCCAGGACAACTGCTCCCCCCCTCCCTTCCCTTCCCCTGTATGCCTGTATGCTTATCGTGCCGGTATGGGCTGCCTATGCTACACGCATGTCAGTAATATCCGAACTCCCTGACCTGGCTGAGATCCAGTTGATTGACACTTAAAAGCATTTGCATTAATTAATGAACACATCATTAAATATATTCCAAGAATCATTATGCAAGAGCTTTATAATGAAACTAAATGGAAATGAGGAAAAATTATCATAAAATATGGCACATTTGTTAAAAACAAAAACATAAAAGCAAAACAGCAAGTTTGTACTTAACCCTTTTAAGGTGTTCGGGTCATTTTGACCCATTTTCAGTTTTGTGCTTGAGAAAAATAGTATCAGTTCTTATTCTTTCACAATGAGATTCACTGGATTTGGTTCATTTTCTATAAAGAACATGAATCTGAAGAAAAAAAATAGTGACTCCCCCCTTGCTAACCACCCTGCACATTTCTATTACACAGGAGGTGTTCCTGGGTCATTTTGACCCGTATCATTTTGGAGGGCTTATACATCAATATTTCCTAAACTCTCTGATACAGTAGTGATCACATGTTGAGTAGACAAGACAGAGGGTGAATTATGTCGAAAATGGAGAGCAGGTATTGTTCGGTCCTTCAGTTGTGCATCAATGTTTCAACCTTGCGCAGTAAGACCACTGGTGGCACAATCCGAGAGAGTAGGTGAAGGTGGTCGGGCAGTGCATGCGCGGGCCGGAGAAGCGTGTGTCGATCAGCGAGGAGAAGCCGGGGAACTTTTTGTTTTTTTAAGTATTTTTCTATATGCACACGTCAAAATAACCCGAACAGCCTTTATGTAACAAAAACATGAACACCTTACAAGGGTTAAACATGCAGCTCCATCAAGGTCTTAAAGAGAGATAGAGAGAGAGAGAAAAAAATCAAAAATCAAATAAAATCTCCTAAATTGGCAGGTTCAGAGGAAAATCTGTGACAAAAGGTGTGTAGTGCTTCAGGAAACCCAATGGTGCCTTGAATCATTTACAAGGTATACATCTTCAGGAAGCGACACGAGAGACTCCCAGTTTCACGGTCCAGATCCTCGGAGGATGATAATGCATGCTAGCAGCTTCGCAAGCCTCCCTCTAAAATGTGCTTGTTGTGGCACAGGCATAGGCATGAGGTCGTGTGTGCTTTTAACCCATTTTAGCCTGAGCCCTTTTTGGGAAAGGGTGCCCTCTCGCTATTAAAACCTAAATATCTCAGCCTCCGAAGCAGATAAAAGCAAATAAAAAAATAAGTTGCTATTAGAATGTGTTCATTGAGCTATATCATACCCACATTTTTAAATAAAAACCCTAAAATCTCAAGAGCCTGAATGCAGCGTACATGTCTCTGCAGGCTAAAATGGGTTAAACAGGACTGTTCCAAGGTATTTGGGGGCCCTAGGCAAAGAGGGACTTCGGGGGGCTGAGCTTTTCTTTCCTTACTAAACTAGCCTATATTGGGAGGGGTCTCCTCAAGCGAGAATTTAAAGGATAACTTCGACATGCAGTTGTAATGCTCACACTACCCTGGACCTGTCAGATCCTGAGAATATTTTTGTTGTTGTTCAGTCTTTTCTGAGATCCTGGTCATTGTAATGGGGGCAGAGTTTGTTTACATTTCAAAAAACCATTAAAAAGCATTCCCAATAACATCCAAAAGGTTATGCGGCATCAGCAGACAACTAGCAAAGAGCGATAGTTTATTTTCTTGTTATGTGTTTTAGTGTGAGTAGGCTACCTAGGACAACAGATGAAATTTAACATCTATGCTAAGTCTGGCATTTTTATATTGAAGCTCTCAAGCTGATGCATTGCTTAATTTGCATTGTCCTATCCAAATAAATGAATGAATGAATGAATGAATGAATGAATGAATGAATACCTAGGCCTATGTTAAGATGGTTTTTAATGCAAACACAATCTGCCCCCAGTAGAATAGCTCAAATCTTGGAAAGGGCTGAGCCGAAAAATGCAGCATCACCGGTTACTGACAAGTCAAGGGTAGCGTGAGCAATACAACAGCATATTGAAATGGCAGCCCCGAACCCTACCCCCCAGCTGATGGCCCTAGGCAATTGCCCAGTGTGTTTGAGTGGTTGTGACTGCCCTGCTTTTACATTACATTGCTTAATGCTGGTCCACTCCGCACCACACACTGCCAGTGGGCATTAGCCATCCCCGGTCTCAGCCACTTCTGGACAGCCTGAAGCCACACAGCCACTGCCACCACCCTCTCCATGGATGTTACCCTCACACTCACTTTCGCCACTCAGCCTTCCCCCCTCACTCCCTCAGACCGCTTTCTACCCTTCAGCATCCTGCATCCCCCCCCAGGAACTATCAGCCTCTCCTCCCCTCAGCCCCCCCCTCTGAGTCCCACTCCCCCTCCCCTTGTCAGAGGCAGTCAGTCACCCTTATATCCCCTTATCTCTCTCTCTCTCTCTCTCTCTCTCTCTCTCTCTCTCTCTCTCTCTCTCTCTCTCTCTCTCTCTCCCCTCTCTAGCCTCTCGTCAATCAGAAGGCGTTCCCTCTCTGCTCACCGGGTGATAATCTTAATGATCCCCCTTTCTCTCTGAGCAGCATCACAGTCCTCACAATTCCATCTCTCTCTCTCACTATCAGTCCCTGTTTCTGTCTATTCTGCCCTCTCTTTCTTCCTTTCTTTCTTTCTTTCTTTCTTTCTTTCTTTCTTTCTGACACTATCTTTTTCATCCTATTCCCTTAGCCCTGCTTTTTTAATAATGAAAAATACATTCTCCTTTCACCCTTTCTCCTTACAGCTTTATTTTTCATTCTCCTTATAATTCAATTTCTCTACATTATTTTTGTCTCCTATATTGTCACCAGCCCCTCCCCCCCTCGCTGTCTCTCTCTCTCACACACACACACACACACACACACACACTCTCTCTCTCTCACAGACACACACACACACACACACACACACACACACACACACACACACACACACACACACACACACACACACACACACACACACACACACACACACACACACACTCTCTCTCTCTCACACACACACACACACACACACACACACACACACACACACACACACACACACACACACACACACACACACACACACACACACACACACACACACACACACACACACACACACACACACACCACACTCCCTCTCCCAGTTGATTGTGCCGCCTTCACACTCCTCCAGACTGCTGGATAATTTCAGTGAGTGAGAGAGAGCCCTGTGACTCTGTGGCTAATGTGTGTGTGTGTGTGTGTGTGTGTGTGTGTGTGTGTGTGTGTGTGTGTGTGTGTGTGTGTGTGTGTGTGTGTGTGTGTGTGTGTGTGTGTGTGAATGCGTGTGCGTGCGTGTGTGTGTGTGTGCGCGTGCGTGCGCGTGCGTGCCTGCGTGTGTGTGTGAATTTCTCTATTCCTCAGTAACTCTGTCACTCTGTGATAGGTTCAACCAGCCAACAGAGTTCTCTCTCTCTCTCTCTCTCTCTCTCTCTCTCTCTCTCTCTCTCTCTCTCCCTCCCCCTCTATCGCTCTCTGCCTCCCTCTATCGCTTCGCTCGCTTCCACAATCACACATTCCCTGCTCGACTGTCGGCATGGGCAGAGTCGCAGGTGATTCAGTAGTGAGCACACTGACACACACAAACGGGCATGTTCGAACGGACAGTGGAGTACCGCAGAAGCAGCGTCGGGTTGGGGTGCGAACGCAGAGCAGGGACAAGAGGATGTCTCCTGTCCTGAATGACCTGGGGGGCTTTTGAGAGTGGGGTCTCCTCTTCTTTTTCTTTTTTTTTAAACCATGTAAGACTACATCTACATCCCGAGACGATCATGGATGAAAAATACACCTCCAAACTCTCTCCTGCGGTGGACTATGCAGCTGGCGCCTACCTCGTGATTATAGGTGAGATTAGACCTTCGACACGTTCTCTTCATATTCGGTTACCTGTTCAGTTCTTTTTTATTATTATTATTATTTTTTTTGATCATTTTGATTTTCTCGGGCGCTCATAACTGATGTTACTTTCATTGTCCTCCAAAAAGCAACATGCAGTTTTAGCAGAACACTTAGAGAGTCAATTTAACATCTTGTGGTTTGTATTTGGTCCTCTCTAAGTGTTAAAATAATACTGCACTTGTACTGTAGGTTGGCTTCTGTGATTCCTTTCTGGGTTTTTAATTTATTAATAATAATATAGGCCTATTATTGTTATTATTAGTAGTAGTATTATTATTTATAAAGCTGTCAAGTAATTGTGTTGCTGTAGCTATGATTTAAATCATGATTAAACCTGAATGCAGACATCAGAGCCCTTATTTAAGTGTACACGAACGTATATGCTATGATTTCTATGACTTAAAAAAGAGATACCAACTGTCATTGTACATGCATAACACAACATCTGCCTTGAAAGTAACAGCACAATGCTGATATAAACAACATGTTGTAATTTGACAGTGTTTCACAAACAACCCACAGAGACTTGTGGTGCTAACATGAAAGTCTTAACCTCAACAGGCTTTGGCCATATAACCACAGATGTTTTTTTTTTTTTAACGCAACACAATGAATAGAAAAGAAGGGACAGATGTGGTGGACTGCAAATACATTTATCCCCCAGGGTGTTTTGATCATGGACATTTCAGTGAATCAAATGATCTTCCAAGCATGTGGTTTTTTCAGCTATAGATATTAAATTCATACATGCTGTTTTCCTGGTGGGGGTCATTAGCAACATGCAAATGAGTTTTTTTATTTCCGTGATTTAAATGCACGACAAGTGCAGAGTACAATGTCTAAGAGAGTTTTCATACTTATTGCTATGGGCTCCCCGTGGCACTGGGAGTAATTGACCACGGAGTGTTATATTTGCTTAATTTGATTGAATCAGTTCTACAGAGACATCCCCCGTAGAGAGAGGGCGATAAAGAGGGAAAGAGAGAGTACCCACTGTTTGCTTACACTAAGAGAGATGGAGAGGGAGAAAGATGCCGAGAGAGAGACAGATGAGCCGGAGAATGGAGAGACACAGATAAATGGACAGAGAGGGGAGGGAAGGAGGGAGGCAGGGAGGGAGATAGAGAAATGAAGAGAGGAAGATGATACAGTGGGGATGATCAAGAGAGGGAGACAGTTTAGAGGGTGATGACACTACTCAGACCTTAATTACTAAACTACAGACACACTCTCTGTCATGTTCGGGTAATCCTCCCTCTATACAAGTCTATAAGTTCTTCTGCGCATGAGATTGGTGCATTAATATGCCAAAGGCCTGCTCTTTGAATACCAATATGGTATGGTAGATTTACGAACAGAGAGATATTTAGCAATAACTAATCCATTTGTGTTAAATGACACAAAAGTCTGGAGAATAGCTAACCTATTTTAGCCCAAGGCACCTGCAAAAAAAACGCCTGCTTTTGCCCTTTTTGGGAAAAGGTGCCCTCTGCCTACTAAAACATAAATATCTCAAACTCCAAAGCACATAAAAACGTGAAATAAGCTGCATTAAATCGCTACGACCCTCATTTTGCATTAGAATGTATTCATGCAGCTCTCATGCAGCCCATATTATCAATAAAAAAAACCCTCAAATCTCAAGAGCCTGAATGCAGCATGTACAGTATGTTGCTCCCGGCACCAAAAGGTCAAACAATATCATCAGGCTAACATGAGTTGGGGGCTCTGTATATTTGAAGCCTGAATGACATTATCCAGTATTTAATCTGGTATAGACTCCTTAGGAGAAGTTATTTTCAGGCTCTCAGTGTAATTACCTTTTTGAAAGGGATCATTAAGACCTGTCATTGAGGTTGACAAGGGGCATGTCTTTGGCGTCGCTCAGGGAAAAGGTGTGATTATGGAGAATGCTCAATGACCAATTAGTTGCCCACTCTTGTCAACATAGTGAGACCTCAATCTGTGTGCGTTCCAATAAATGATTCCCATTCCCAAATTTGATCTTTTCAATATTTACTGATTAATAAATAATATTCAAACTATTGATCTAACCAATGTAGAGTAAGTTTTCAGGCTAAATATTCTAAAGAGTCTATTACTGGAAATTTAAAATGAATGAACAGTGAACATTCACCTTTACATGTAAAAACTGGAAGCACTCAGAGAGCGCAGATATCCGCCAAGGAAGCTGCTTGATACATTTGACCATGTTGCACCCTAAGTCTTTCTGTGTTGTTTTTGTGCTGTTCCCGCATTTCAATTTCCGGTCACTAGGGGGCGTCTAGATGGTGAAGAATCTTTTGAAAAGTCCTGGTTCCGGTTCATGATCCGAATCACCACCAGAATTTATTCACTTGTTCCTTGGGTCATTACAAACAGCTCCACAAAGTTTCGTCCAAATCAGTTGATTCGTTTTTGAGTTATCCTGCTGACAGAACCATTGGTTTGTGGACATTCTGAACAGAACGGTACAAAGTCTTAGCTCCTCTACTTCCGACTTAGACATTCCACCAACAGCTTTCTTCAATTCCATCTTATACTTGATGTAGGCTACTTCAGATCATCAACACCTCACTACAAACTGGCATATTCTCAGGCTGTCTGAAAGAAGCAGTTGTGAAATCCTTACTAAAAAAGAACAACCTGGAAGCACTGGTACTAAACAACTATAGGCCCATATCCAATCTACCATTCATGGGTAAAATAATAGAGAAAATTGTTTTTAACCAATTAACTGCCTTTCTAATGTCTATTACCTACCTTGATAAGTTTCAATCAGGTTTCCGTGCCTACCAGAGCACTGAAACAGATCTTATTAAAGTTTTGAATGACATACGACATATGATGAATTCTGATGCTGGCAAAACATCCATCTTGGTGTTATTAGACTTAAGTTCAGTGTTTGATACAGTTGATCATGCCATACTACTGACTGGAACACTGGGTTAGCTTTACAGGCATAGTGATCAACTGGTTAAAATCGTACTTACAACAAAGACGTTTTTTGTCACCATTGGAAGACATACCTCATCACAAATGTCTCTGTGTCGTCCCCCATGGTTTTATTCTGGGACCACTTGTTCAATCTGCATATGCTGCCACTGGGACACATTATCAAGAATAACTCAATAAATTACCATAGCTATGCGGATGATACGCAACTGTACTTATCTATGTCACCCAATGACTACACCCCCCGTGAATCACTCTACCATTGCATTGACCAAATTAAGAAATGGATGTCTCACAATTTCCTCCAGCTGAACACAGATAAAACTGAAGTAATTATATTTGGGAAAAGGGAGGAGAGACAAAAGATTGCTTCAAACCAAGGGACTGGATGCAAGGGATACAGTTAAATATCTTGGGGTCCTCATTGACAGAGACCTAAACTTTAACAGTCACATGAAAGCCATTACTAAGTCTGCATTTTATCACATAAAAAACATCTCTAAATTTAGGGGCCTTATGTCAAAACATGATCTAGAGAAGCTAATACATGCCTTCATTTCTAGTAAGGTTGATTACTGTAACAGTCTTTTTACAGGCCTCCCTAAAAAGGCCTCAACTTATACAAAATGCAGCAGCAAGGGTTCTTACGAAAATAAGGACGTTCAACCACATTACACCAATCTTGAGATCGCTGCCTTGGCTCCCAGTAAGCTACAGAATTGATTTTAAGGCAATGCTTGTGTTTAAATCATTAAATGGAATGGGACCCACCTATTTCCCCTACACTTAAGGGGGTAATGCAGATCTCCTGCATGAACTCCGTTTAAAGGGACACTGTGCAGGAAATGGTCAAAAAGGGTACTGCAACTATGCTGCAAATTGAAAATGGGCTGCCTATTACCAAAATTGATCTTTTCATGAATGTTTCCGAAGTAATAAACTAATATTTTCTAATATGGTCGAAGTACAGTATTTTTTGCAGCTAAAAATGGCTATTTCTGGAAATTCAAAATGGCGGACCATGGAGAAGATCCCCCTTTTCATGTAAGAAAAGTGCATTTTTTTCAATCATAACGAATACTTAGAATTTGATGGTGGTGGTAAGTATTCATAAAAAAGGTAACATTAATGAATGGGAAGCATGAATTCTGGAAATAAACAACTAAAAATCTCACACAGTGTCCCTTTACAGCCCCCCAGGACTGACCATGCCAAACATGCCTATTGCTATGCCTACTGTACACCAAGCACTCGAGGGAAAACTTGTGAATTCACATTAGCAATAGCATAGCAATAGCAGTAGCAACACATTACCAACAGACCCCTTTACTGTTTGTACACAGATATGACATAATCGGGCTGTGTGTGCATTGCTGGAGCGGAATCAACCATGTAGGCTACCGCACATTTGAAAATATAATGAGAAAATAAGAAAATGGATGGTCAAGACAACTTAGCCCTCCTGTTATCCTCAGATTTAGGTTACATCAGTGATCCTTGGGTCATTTTGACCCCAGCCATTTAAATGTCTACAAAATCAGTAGAAGCAAAAACTTTTGCACCGGTTTATGACTCAGATATTCACTGTTGCTCTGTTGGGGACATAAAAATCCCTTTAGATAAGTCCTAGAACCCCCACACACAGCCCACACACCAAAAGAACTAATCCATGACCAGGCGAAAATGTGCAACAACTGCTAAAAAGTTGCCTTGCATTAGTTTTGGCCCTCGTCAGCATCATGCATATTGTTAGTTATCAGAGCCCTAATAAAGCAAAATGTTCTGTTCTAAATAACTTATGTTCATGTATTTGATATAATCTAGACGGACTGGAACATGTATTAGGAAAATATGGATGTTCCATTTATGTTTAATACACTTAAAGAGACACTGTGTGAGATTTTTAGTTGTTTATTTCCAGAATTCATGCTGCCCATTCACTAATGTTACCTTTTTCATGAACACTTACCACCACCATCAAATTCTAAGTATTCATTATGACTGGGAAAATTGCATTTTTCATACATGAAAAGGGGGATCTTCTCCATGGTCCGCCATTTTGAATACCCAAAAATACCAATTTTTAGCTGCAAAAATGACTCTACTTTGACCATACTAGAAAATATTTGTTTATCACTTAGAAAACTTTCATATAAAGATCAAGTTTGGCAATAGGCAGCCCAGTTTCAATGAGCAGCATAGTTGCAGTACCCTTTTTGACCATTTCCTGCATAGTGTCCCTTTGAGACAATTGGGGGTCAAATTGACTCCAAGGAACATAGATGTAACCAAAATGTGTACAGCAGGGAAGACATTTTTGTGGAAATTTCACTTTTTTCACTTTGACCCCATATATTTAGGAAAAGTCATCAAATATGAAGCAAAAGAATTATGCACATCATGTATTTTTCAGACGTTAAACATTGAAAGGGGTCAAATAGACCCGAATGATAACAGGAGGGTTAAGATATGAAATGGGTGCCACAGACACAGGCATTCTTGATGATGTCCTCAGTCCAGTCTGTACGTTTCATTTCTTGTGACCTCAAACATCTATGCTTCAGCCTAATGCCTCTCGGAATAGCGTACGCTGCAGGGTGACAGGTCTTCTCTCTTTAGGGTCTGCACTGTCTGTTTGTGTGTGTGTGTGTGTGTGTGTGTGTGTGTGTGTGTGTGTGTGTGTGTGTGTGTGTGTGTGTGTGTGTGTGTGTGTGTGTGTGTGTGTGTGTGTGTGTGTGTGCGTGCGTGCGTGCGTGCGTGCGTGCGTGCGTGTGTGTGTGTGTTTGAGTCAACAATGCATGCGCAGTCAGTGATGACGGAACTTGTAAAGGGGTCAATACCAGTAGCAATAGGATTTGTGTGGCACATTATCATACGTATAACTGTCATTCGATGGGCTAAAGAGAAAAGAAAGAGAAGAGAGAAGAATAAAATATTTTGTAGAAAGTAGTATAGATAGTGGATAACTATCACTAAAGGCAAATGAAAATGAAGTTTTCAATTTCTTTTTAAAATGCGATACTGTCGGGGCAGTTCTAATTTGGACAGGAAGCTGGTTCCAGCATTAGACAGCACATTGAGCACAAGTGGTGGCCCACTTGGTATTACGTACAGTAAAGATGATGTCGAAATGGACGGCTGGTTTGAATATTCGACTCTCTAGTCGAGTTTAGAATACCTTAACAGTTTAGACCTCACAAACAATTTACAAGAAGTGCTCAAATTTGCGTCTGCTGGACATTAGTTATCAGTTATTCTCTATAAAGGCAGTGTAACACGCTGGCCATTAACATTTTTTGGTGCGAGATGAATTCTCAGAAACTCAGAAAGCCATGACTATTCATTCCGTGAGTTGAGTGAGGACGTACAGTATACTTCGTAAGATTAATAATAATTTGTATTTAAATGACCCAAGGCGATGATTGAACAAACCAAATGAGTGAGTAAGGCATTACTAATTGGTAATTTACCATTTATAATGTCCTGTACCATTACTTACTTACAGCTTGGACAGAGCAGAAAAGCAGTGAAATGAAAAAAAGGAGGTGGCGATCATTGCACACTGGTCTCCTTTGCTGAAATGTTATGAAGTGAACAACGCGTTTCGCTATTGCTTCATCAGGTTCACTCTGTCTGTTCACCTAATGAACTTTCAGCAAGTGTGCAGTGATTTACCCCCACTTTCCTTGGATAAATGACCGCACATGGCCAGCACCTGGACACTGGCTGTGCACAGGGACAGTGAAATACACATTTGACTGAAAGGAAAAATGATTGCCAGCAGTATGCTATGAATACACCACCCCTCATGTACAGTAATCCTTTACACAATGGCTGAATTTGAGGAAACACAGTAATCTTCACACGTGCAATGCACGATTTCCACAGCAGCCATCACGTGTGTGTGTTTGTGTGTGTGCGTGCATGTGTGTGCGTGCGTGCGTGCGTGTGTGTGTGTGTGTGTGTGTGTGTGTGTGTGTGTGTGTGTGTGAATGTGAGGGTGGCGAGTGTATATTTGTGTGTATAATGTTTTTTTTTCAATATAGTGCCTTCCTTGATGTCTGCTCGTCTACTGTACGCCTAGAGCATGCAATCTAGTGCTGCTTTTGTCACTCAATCTTCAGTGCACATCATAAGTCAGTCGGGATTTGCTGCAGCCAGGGCCGGCGCTAGGCAGAGGCAGACCAGGCGGTCGCCCAGGGCGCCAAATGTCTTAGGGGCGCCAAGTCCCACAGAATTAGAAAAGGAAGTAAAATAAAAAATTAAGCTTTATATTGACAATTATTATCAATGGGCACTTTGTACATGTGTAGTCATTAGATCAGCTGTGCTGGATCAGATGTATGACACTGTGTTTTACACATGCCAATGTCTAATTCCACTAAAAGCAAAGAGGGGTGCTCGCTCGCCTAGGGCCCCAAATTGACTAGAACTGTCCCTGCGGCTGTAGCTGTCACATCTCTACCCCTCTAGTCCCGCCCCCCCCACCCCCCCCCGCTTACTCCCTAACCACCCAGTGCTGGTAAGCAACACAGCCTAGCACTTCGACGCATGTGTGTGTAGCCTACAAAAAAAGGCATCCAAAATGCATGTAAAAGCATGTCATATTGAATCACCATCAAGACCCATGCAAAATCTCAGACACAGCCGGCTAGAGCTGGTTTGTCGCAAGAGGGGTTTGCACAGTGGGGAAGGTGGTAGTGGTGGTGGTGTGTGTGTGTGTGTGTGTGTGTGTATGTGTGTGTGTGTGTGTGTGTGTGTGTGTGTGTGTGTGTGTGTGTGTGTGTGTGTGTGTGTGTGTGTGTGTGTGTGTGTGTGTGTGTGTGTGTGCGCGTGGTGGTGGGGGGGGAGGGGTGCTTCCAACTGATTTGATTGAGTACCCCCACGTCGTGCGAGGAGCAGCTGTGCGGGGCCGCTGCATCGACAGCTTTACCAAGCCCAGGACAAAATCTTATATATAACTGCCCCCTTATGAATCCTTACAAATGTACTGGGGACACAATGCTGGGCTCCCTCTCTCCCTGGGCCCAGGACAACTGAACCCTTTGTCCCAGAGTCGGCTTCCCTGCCACAACCAAAATGCTATTGTGGCCAGGGCTGGATTAATGCACTGGCTAGTTATGGCTGCATCTTAGGGGCCCCCACCTGCCAGGGGGCCCACGATTGGCCATAATGGGAAAGTATTCAATTATAGCATAATTGTGACAAAAATCCTCTCCACAAATGACAGACATGTCATCCTAAAGCCCTAACTAGTAATTATGACACCGTCTATAGTATTGTTGCAAAATTTGCCTTTAGAGGAGACCTGCAGCAACCTGTAGCCTAGGGCCCCCCGGCCACCTTAGTCCGGCCCTGGTTGTGGCACATTACCATAGAGCAGTGATTCTCAAAGTGTGGTCCGGGGACCACCGGTGGTCCGCGACAGTGCTCAGGTGGTCCGCAAGGGGATTTCTACTTTCCCTAGAAATAGGGTATATTTGTAACACAATTACAAAGCGAAACATAGCTGAAGTATTATTTTCACCATAAAAAGGCAGCCTTGTAAAGTGAATACATTGCATCGAAATTAGCAGTGTCAAATAAGCACCCCTCAACTGTCAATTCAGTTGACAGGTGGTCCCTGAAAATTTTTCAGCCTGAAAAAGTTTGAGAAACATTACCATAGAGCAGTGGTTCTCAACCTTTTTTGAACAAACGCCCCCTTGGCCTCATCACAAGCCTCCCAACGCCCCCTTGACCTCATCATAAGCCTGACAACGCCCCCCTTAGTATTAAAAAATTAAATGGACTAATGCCCCCCAATGGCAACTAAGCACCGCCCCCTCTCAGCTGTATCCTTCTCAACGACTCCCTAGAGCTCTGCAATGCCCCCTGGGGGGCTGTACCGCCCCCGTTGAGAAACACTGCCATAGAGTATGTATAGGGACCTGGCTGCCTAATCATGTCGGCTCTTTGTGCATGCTGAACACCGTCCTCTTCTCCCATTACTCTACACTACTCCCTACACTACACTTTTTTACAATACCACTGCCAACGAGGTTATGTGCTCGGGGGAGTTTGTTGGTGTGTACATATATTTGTGTGTTCGAGCCAGGGTAAAAAAAATCAGTTGATCCCGCCACATACAGTATCCGTCCGCAGCACACACTACTCAACATGCACTTCTCAGTTCTTTTCTTATGCGCTTTTTGAGGACAAGGCAGTATAGTGTTAACTTGCCACCTTCCATGATAGTCAGACTGAGGTGGCAACAGTAGTCATTATGACAAGAAAAGAGAGAGATATGTGGGCTAGGACGGGTCCTCAGCACACACTCCTCAACACACACTTCTCAATTCTTTTCTTATGCCAGAGGTGTCATTATGACAAGAAAAGAGTAGGAGAGAGATAGATGGGTAACACTTTACTTGACGCCGGTGTCATATGCATGGCATTACAGTGTCATAATAGTACATATGAACTTTATTACAGACTCTGAGCCCAATAGGCAGACACACATACATAAAATATAGTACACATAAAAATAATAAAACATATAAAAGAAGAGAGAAAGAGAAAAAACAACAACAACAGGCAATAGTGCCTATGCATATTTACAAACAAATCTGTCATGACAGTCTTAAAAGGCAGCCATACCAATGCTTCCACAGTTACGATTGACATCGGATAGAGCTGCATCTGGAGCTTTACTTGTGAGAATCCTTATAATACAGTTTTTAGATCCAGACGGCACATTAGGTTCCTCAAGAGAGCCTGTAAAGTACAAAGTACAAAATAATTTACTAGCACTGCAGCTCCTGGGCTTTTTCAGCAATATCCTCAGTCATTGTATGCCACTTGGAGTTTGTGCAAAGTTTCTTTTTTTAGTGTCATGACACAGTCATAGATAAGTCATAAAAACTTTGCCATAACCGAAAGTCACTAAAGAACAACAGTCATGAAATATTTATGACATGGACATAATGTTTATGACATGTGCATAACTGTGCCATGACACTGTTATGACACTGTAATGACATGCTCATGACACCGGCGTCAAGTAAAGTGTTACCGATAGATGGGCTAGGGTTGGGAAATTACCCAGGGCGCATTCAGGCTGACTGAGAACCACGCCGGTGCCCATTCCCGTTCCCGTAACCTAATCGCGAACAGGCTGGTGTGTTCACGCCACAGATGTTAGTGTTCGCAAACCGGAAAGTTGGTTCGCAATGCGCACCGCAAAATACTAGGTTTTTCTCCGCGAACCGTGACGACAACAGCAGATTCATCCGGGTAACACAGTCCCGTGCGGGAAAAGTTCAGAGCATGTGGTATGAACGGTATGAACACGGGCGGTTCGCAGATAAGCACCTTAGTGCCGAACGTAACTGGTGCGGGTACCGGCACCGGCTCCGTTCTGGTCGGCCTGAAAACCCTACCAGAGCACACTCGAGCGAACCCAGGTCCCCATGAGTAGCGATGTACCACTATAGTCCAAACAGTACTCATTTCAATACACAACTGTCAGGGAAAAGAGTGCGCTACAAAGGGGTACTGATCTTGTACATACAGTGTTTCTAGCCGAAACAGTGTGACAGTATTAAAGCACACTGTGACCTGTTTAAGTTGACGTCAACGCGCTTCATGTAGTTTCAAAGCCAGAGTCTCACAAGACTTGTAAAGCAGAGGCTATTCAATGATTTAAAGCAAGGATGGGCAACTGGAGGCCCGGGGGCCACATGCGGCCCACCCCCTCACTCAATGTGGCCTGTAGGTAAAACATAATTTAAGATCAGAATTTTTGTCAGTACCTGAGATTTTTTTTTTTTCTTCAGCCTTCTCTGGTCATTGTAATTGGGCAGATCTTTATTTACTCCCAATAACATCCAAAAGGTTATGCAACATCAGCAGACAACTAGCAAACAGTAATACCTTTTGGGATAATATTTGGAGTAGGCCTCCTATGTTAAGAAGGTTTTTAATGTAAACAAAGTCTGCCCCCATTAGAATAGCTCAGATCTTGGAAAGGGCTGAGCAGAAAATGCAGCATCACCGGGTACTGACAAGTCAAGGGTAGCGTGTGAAATACAGCCTATTGAAATTGGCAGAAGTTGTCCTTTAACCCATTTTGTCCTAAGCACTAAATCCTAAATATCTCAGCCTCCGAAGCACATACAAACATGAAATGAGTTACATTCGAAAGCTAGGACCCTCAGTTTGCATTGGAATGTGTTCATTCAGCTCTAACTTACCCACATTTTTTAATAAAACAGCTCAACTCTCAAAATCCTGAATGCAGCGTATATGTGTTTCCAGGACAAAATGGGTTAGTAGCGAAGTAGCAGGAATTCACTGTAGTGGTATACAGTGGCCGAGTTGTAAAATCAGAGCAGGGGGGATGGTCATAGATGGATTGTGATTATTGGGTGTTCGGGGGTTTTTCCCCTGAGAAATTTTTGAAAATGTAGTTGTTAAAAGTGCAATTTTTTACACAATATGTGAAGAAGGGATGCCTGTTTTAGAGGGGGGTGATTTTTGACCATTTTCATTGAGGGGGATGATTTTAGACCATTTTCATTGTTGTGGGGGATGGCAACCCCCCATCCCCCTACAACTCGAGCCCTGGTGGTATAGGCAGGTTGTGAAATGCACAAGTCCAATAGAGGAAATCAAACTTGGGTGTTTGTAGAAAATTGTGACTTCAGAGACTGTTCAATACTGTTATATGCTAGATGATAGAAAGAGAGACTGCAAAATACCGTACCTGGAGAATGAGAGAGGGGGAGAGAACAGAAAAATGTGCCATGTATTTTTTTCCAATTGGGAACACTGATGTTGGGCTAGCGTCCGCAAATGTTTGTATTGTGTCTTTTATGCCTTTTATTATTATTGTTGGCTTTGTTCAGTATAGTTTTTTTTTCAAAAATTTCCTCTAGCTGATGTGTGCGACTCACTTCTCTCTCCTGCATTATTTATTTATTTATTTAGACATGGTGATGTCAACATCTAAGCAGTCACTGCTCTGGCAGCCTGCTCCATATGCTCACCACAGATAACCCAGTCAGATTCTCCCCTGTAGAGATCTCGGGAAAAAAATACCGTACAGAGAGAAGGATGGGAGGAAAAACACATTTCCCATCATGGCTGGACTGGCCATCTGGCATAGCTGGCATTTCCAGGTGGGCACTGCACCCTCGTAGGCCCCTATTTTCAGAAATGTAAATATATATAGGCTCCTATATATATATTAATAAAAGAAAAATCAGAGACAGTTGTCGCTGATTATGAGGGGCCCCTTTAATCCAAAAGTGCCCGAGGCCTATTTCTCCCCCAGTCCAGCGATGTTTCCCATCCTTCCTCATCTCTGCAGGCCATGGATTTCTGCAGGAGGACATCCATGATAAGATGGCAAGTCGTTGAAATTCAATTAGCAAAAAGTGATTTTTGTCTCCCACTGCAAGTCAGAAAAGAACATCCAACATGATTGGATTATAGATCCGTGAAGGCTTGCTGGATGTTTGACCACCTCCACCTCCAACTTTGCATCATGCGTGCAAGTGTTGATGAGTTTACTGCAGGTGTTTGTGATGCAGCACGGGCTGTTTGAGTCGATGCATCATGCCACACATCCATACAGCTTGTAAGTCTATATTGAATTTTGGGTTCAAGTAGGTCTTGATGTTAATTCAGTGAATGTAACAGTAATGCAGTGTTAATTTAAAGGTGGAGTTGCAGGTTAACCATCTTAAGAAAATGTACTATTATGTCATCACGTTGGGGGTTCCGCAGGCTCATAGGAGTTTATGTAGAACCTTAGAATCCAGGGGGAGTTCCCTCAACGTGATGTCATACCTGCAACCCCACCTTTAAGAGAGGACCAAATACACTCTAGAACAGTGGCTCTCAACTTTTTTTGAACAAACGCCCCCTTGATAAGCCTCCCAACGCCCCCTGACCTCATCCTAAGACTGCCAACACCCCTTTAGTATTGAAAAAGAAAATGACTAACTAAGCCCCAACCCCACTCAGCTGTATCCTTCTCAACGCCAACCTAGGGCCAAATCTACTCTCAAAGGGTGGTATTAGCGCTCCATTGTTTCATGTGTATTGTAAATCGTTTGAACATCTGGCGCCATGAACATAACAAAACGCTGCATATGCCGCAACAAAAACCAGTGGTCTGAATTGAGTTATAGCAAAGATTTTCAATACTGTAGCCATGATAAATTGTTCTATATGGCACCAATGCAACAAAGTGAGATCAACTGCAGTCTCCTAAATGGGAGTGACTTTTTAAAAATGTCTCCAACAGGGGCATGGCAGCTCATAGACATGTAGCTTGGAACCTTACGTCAAATTGATTCTAGAAGGCACTCCTTATCAATCATATACACTGTACGATAAACTTAGCTGATGCTTTTATCCGAAGCGACTCACAGTTATTATACAGTATATCACGAAAGTGAATACACCCCTCACAGTTTTGCAGATTTTTGAGTATATCTTTTCATAGGAAAGCATTACAGAAATTTCACTTTGACACAATGATTAGTGACCTTTTAACAACATATTTAACCGCTTAATTTAACCGCGGATGATACCCAGCTCTACTTATCTATGTCCCCCAATGACTACACCCCCCTTGAATCACTCTATCATTGCATGGACCAAATTAACAAATGGATGTCTCACAATTTCCTCCAGCTGAACACAGAAAAAACTGAAGTAATTATATTTGGGAAAAGAGAGGAGAGACAAAATATTGCTACTATCCTTGAAACGAAGGGACTGAAACCAAGGGAAACAGTTAAAAATCTTGGGGTCCTCATTGACAGTGACCTAAATTTCAACAGTCACATGAAAGCTATTACTAAGTCTGCATTTTATCACATAAAAAACGTCTCTAAATTTAGGGGCCTGATGTCTAAACATGATCTGGAGAAGCTAATACATGCCTTCATTTCTAGTAAAGTCGATTACTGTAACAGTCTGTTTACTGGCCTCCCAAATAAGACCATTAAACAGCTTCAACTGGTACAAAATGCAGCTGCAAGGGTTCTTACAAAGACAAGGAAGTTTGACCACATTACTCCAATTTTAAGATCGCTGCATTGGCTCCCAGTAAGCTACAGAATTGATTTTAAGGCAATGCTACTTGTATTTAAATCATTAAATGGAATGGGACCCACATATCTACTGGATATGTTTCAGCTGTATGCACCGACCAGGGCCTCGTTTCCGAAAGGGCCTTAAGTACTACTTAACGCTACGTGCTACTTAAGTTCACACGTAACACCATCGTAGAGCTCACGGAGCGTTTCCCAAAGCCAACTTAGCTAAGAACCATCGCAGGTTGACACGTAACTCTAAGAGCAATCCACGAGTGGTCTAGAGTAGTCTTAACGCGCTAAGATTGATCGTAGCGGCATGGCACAGTGGAGACACCCACAGGATATGAAGGGAAAAGAAGAAACCTGCGCATAAGATTGCTGTTTTAAGACGCGAGTGGCATGGCACAGTGGAGACACCCATAGGAAAAGAGGAAACTTGCACTTCAAGTTGATGTTTTAAGACGGGAGTGTAAATATCATGGCAGCACAGTTGACACTGCAACGAACATATGAAGGTAACATTAATTGTGGATGTGTAGGCCTATAATAAAAGCAATGTGTTTGGAAATATGTTACAGGTAGTAAAATAGTTCGACTGTGTTTGATAAACCTGGGCATAATTAAACTGTGATAAATCATAATTTGTGTGGGTGCTTCATGAACAAGAACAAGGCAAAATGAATAAGGGGCTTCGGAAACCAGAGACAAGAGTGTTGATGAGTGGTGATGAAACTTTATTTGTTTTATTTTTTTTTTAAGAAAAATGGTCAGCGAGTTGTTGCACCCTCTTTCATTTTCAAGTAGCCTAAGTAAGGGAAGGCGACGCAGAAAATACATGATAGTTGTAGGCGAAGGGTAAGCTATGACAAAAAAGGCAGCGATGGGGATTCGTGTAGATTTTTTGTTTTAATAACAGCAGACTGCCGTGCAAAAATGTCCTCACAGTTGTGAAAGCCGCACGGTAGGCTACTTTGCGCACCGCTCACCACATGTGCCAAGCTCTGCTCTCCCTATTCCGACTCTAGTAGGCTAAGCAATAACAAAAAGGCAGCGAGGGGATGTGTCAATGTTGATGGACATTGTTTTTCATAACAGACGTGCTCCCGACAGTTGTCAAGCCTTGAACGCCTTGAGGTTGTAACTTTGCGCATCCCAATTTGGAACTCCAACTAGGCCTACTTGTCTTCTTAAATAGGCCTATTAAGCTGCAGTAGCGAACTGCACGCGCTTTATCTGGGTCTTAACGGCGTAGCTCATGGTTATTACAGTCAGTTGGGAGTTTTGCATGATTTCATTGTTTGTGTGCATTTTATTTCATTTGCCAACAATAACTCCTATCAATAGTTGCAAACAGCTACAAATGTATTCCACCTTTTATGGAGAGCAACTTTTGACACTTACACACGCCTTACTTTTTGTAAATGGTTTAGCAGCAGATGACGGCGCAGTTCACTCCGAGGACACTTCAGCACCACGTAAATGGACAGCGATCCTTAAGAGCGACGCTACGAATGATCTTAGAGGCTGTGCACGCGCGTTCATGTACGAATGTCTTTGGGAAACAGTCGTAGAAAATCTAAGAACATTCGTAGGATCACTGGTTAACGACACACGTAAGGCTAAGAACCATCGTTATAGTGAAACGAGGCCCAGGTCATTAAGGTCAACCGAGAAGAATTTGCTGGTGATTCCAAAAGTCAAAACAAAGTGTGGAGAGGCAGCCTTTAGCTTCTATGCTTCAAAGCTTTGGAACCAGCTTCCAGATGACGTAAAAAATGCACCCACTATTGATAGTTTTAAATCTAGACTCAAGACAAAGCTGTTCTCAGATGCTTTCTTAAATTATTGAATGAAAAGACGGTAAAATAAGAGAAGACAAAACCCTGACAATTCTAGACCCTATCAGGTAAACGGAAAAAAGGAGGCCAGACTCCTCTGTCGTCGAACAGTTAAAATCTGAAGACTGCGTATGTTTTTCAAGGTTTTATGTTTTTTTATGTTTATTTTATTATTATTATGTTTTATCTTAATGTTTTAAATGTTTTTTTGACTCTAATTCATTTCCCTGTTTTCCTTTCATTTACATTTGTTAACTTTGTGAAGCACATTGAGTTGCACCTGTGTATGAAATGCGCTATATAAATAAACTTGCCTTGCCTTGCCTTGCCTTAAATTTATTGTTCACTCAGAAAAAAATAAAGTACAGCCATTAATGTTTGAACATGTACTCACAAAAGTGAGTACACCCCAGATTAAAATCCGGTAGAGAAGGGGCTATGTTGACTTGAATCGTCTCGAAATGAAACGAAATGAAAAGGGATGACAAGGGAGGTCATCAGTGTGCGTTTCAACCTTTCTTTGCATTGAACTTTTACATTTTGAGTCTGCATCTGGCTTAAATAGATTAGTGTGAGATTTGAATGCAATCCTATGGAGAATATCATGATCTGCTTCAGTAGTCACAGTGCATGTTGACATGCATGTTTCTTTTAGGTGTATTTCAGATTGCCAATGTTGACAGCATTCATGCATCCCCAAACCATGTCAGTCCCACTACCATGCTTGGCTATTGAGAGGATACACCTTTTTTGTAAAACTCACTTGTTTACCACCACACATGCTTGACACCATCGAAAGCAAATTTGTTTATCTTGGTCTCTTCAGATCACACGACATGGTTCCAGTGATCCATATCCTTGGTCTGTTCATTACTCTTGATACCAAGATAAACAAATTTGCTTTAGATGGTGTCAAGCATGTGTGGTGGTAAACAAGTGAGTTTTACAAAAAAGATGTATCCTCTCAATAGCCAAGCATGGTAGTGGGACTGTAATGGTTTGGGGATGCATGAATGCTGTCAACATTGACAATCTGAAATACACCTAAAAGAAACATGCATGTCAACATGCACTGTGACTACTGAAGAAGATCATGATATTTTCCATAGGATTGCATTCAAATCTCACACCAAACTATTTAAGCCAGATGCAGACTCAAAATTTAAAAGTTCAATGCAAAGAAATGTTGAAACGCACACTGATGACCTCCCTTGTCATCCCTTTTCATTTCGTTTCATTTCGAGACGATTCGAGCCAACATAGCCCCTTCTCTACCGGATTTTAATCTGGGGTGTACTCACTTTTGTGAGTACATGTTCAAACATTAATTGCTGTATTTTGTTTTTGTCTGAGTGAACACGAAATGTAAGCGGTTAAATATGTTGTTAAAAGATCATTAATCATTGTGTCAAAGTGAAATTTCTGTAACGCTTGAAAAGATATACTCAAAAATCTGCAAAACTGTGAGGGGTGTATTCACTTTCGTGATATACTGTAGGTAGGCTACAGTGTTTGGCGATCTATTTATAAATTCTGCAGCCAGAACAATGCTCTCACATGGTCTTGGAATGATCTGGCAATGTAGGCTACAACAGAAATCTATGTTTCATTGTGGTAAGTCATAAGTCAGACGTTCAGTAGCCCTACAGCAACAGCCTGTATATGGCACTTTTGACTATGAATGATCTGCCACATTTTAATGGGTCTCGCGCCAAATGCGCCAAAGTGCGCACGTTAAGTATGCAGAGCCCTTAAAGGCCAGCACTCTAGCCATTGAGCCATGGCTGTCCATCATCTCTGGTATAGTGCTGACTGATTGGCATTAAAGTCGGTGGTCACACATACATACAATATGTACTTTGTATATGGATATTTTTAAAACATCAATTTGGGCCTCTATTTTGAAATGGGGAGGACGATACCGTAAATGCCTGCACTATGTTGTTGTTGAGTAACTGTCTGCGATTGGGTGACAGCTGTCCAATCATTTCAAACCAGAACTGAGTACAAACTTCCCGCTTCCTGCAATCGCCGTCAGATCAAACAACCCCCAGACCATAAATACGAAATGAAATGGTAGTATTATGGGATGGTCAGGACCAGGCTGAAACTCACCTGCCATAATGCTGTTTTTATATTCATCCACATGCCGTGATTATGCTGCATGTAATCACATAAAACATATTCATGTTTAAAAATATCCTCATATGATACGTATAACCAAGGCCTAAGGGACTGTCAGCATCAACCTCTCCTCTTAAAGCTTCCTGCTTATGGGATGTTTGCCAGATCAACGTCATTAACATAAGACAAAAACAAACAGGAAATCAGAGTGCTTCTGGGTCTTCACCTTTTATCCTTGGTGTTCATCAGTGTAGGGACTCTCAAACTTGGTCCAGGTATACGTCCTGAAGAAGGTCATCATGACCCGAAACGTGTAGGCATTGTAGTCAAATAAAAAGTAAAAAGTTGTGACCTTGAGTGCTTCAGATTTTCTCTACCATTGCGTAACATAAGACCAACTGTCTTGGGTTTGGCTGCACGGCTTTGAGACTGAGCACACGCCAGGCTGACAACCAGCCAGACAATTAGCTGCTGACGGATGTTTGAACAGCTGCAGCTATAATTAATTGTGGAGGACTCCAAGGACCCTGCACTTGCAGTGTGGAATTTCGCAACATGATAATGATAAATAATGACATATCATATATAATTAATGACATAATTACTACTGAAGGGGGACCCATTACACAGTATTGTTTATATTCCTACACAGAGTCAGAAGTGCTCCTGAAAAGTGCCTACCGTATTAATCTGGATGATCAAATGCTAATGAACTCTTTCATACAGAGTCTCTGTTACAATCTTATTGTCTCCAAAATGGTAATGACCATGTCTTCGTCTGTTAGGCCTACTAAAGAAGACTCTCGGTCTGTCAGAATGCTGTTATGACACATTTAGGCTTTTTCGGCAAAATAGTGAATGCTGACCCCATCTGCATGAAAGGGCTACATACTTCTAGCATGATTATCATCGACTTTCAAATCTCGTACTGAGATTTGGTCTGACCAAGAAGATAACGAATAACGTCCCCAAACGGCATGGTTGACCCACCTCCCTCGGTTTGTAACTGCAATGCCAGAAAGGGCTGCACCGAAGTTTAAACCAAACATATTCCCAGAACGTCTCTGCTTATCTACATCACTGCCTTGAACACGGCTCTACCCGGGGCCATTGGAGCTGCTCAAGGTTGATTGCTTCCTGAAAAAGTGGGTGATATTCCCAAGCCCGGCGGAGCTCGAAACGTTTTTGAACGATCTTTTGCCCCGACTAATTAACGCCGAAGTCAAATAGGAGGCCGTAGCCTGTCTAACACAGTACTTCAGTAATGGCAATTAGTGACAAGAGCAGTTGGGAGTATGCCAACTGGAAGGGCAGTGATAATGAGCTTTCCCCTCTCTGCTTTCACACAGACATCAGACTGTAATTGCAATTGTTTGCTGTTGTCGTTTGTTGTAATTGTTTGTTTGTTTGTGGTTGTAAAGTCTCCATTTGGCAAATTAGAGCTTGTCCACTCTCTCATGAAAGCGTTCATTGTTGCGTGTTCTCCCTGCCACCTGCCACCTCGCTGACACACACACACACACACACACACACACACACACACACACACACACACACACACACACACACACACACACACACACACACACACACACACACACACACACACTTATTTTCCCAGATTTGAAACCCCCTGTGCATGTTCTTGCCGTCTTCCATTAGCAATGCTTTAGCCCCCATGCGCTAACACTTTAGCCATGTTTGAACGCCCATGTAGCCATCTAGAGACACAGTGTTGCCAGATGTACGATAATTATCGTATTTGTACCATCATTTTGCCCATTTTGATCTCTGTACGATTAAAAAAAAATCAGAGTTGTCATGCATTTCATTTAGATGCCTTGAAACAACAATTTGGTAATCGTACGATAATTTCCTCCCAAAAAGCCCACAAAAACAATAGGTTTTGGTACGATAATTCAGCATTTTCAGGCTGGCAACACTGTAGAGACATTTATTTGGTGCTTGTTGCCCAGAGGAAGTAGAAAGGCAACAAATCATTCATCCACGTGACTTTCCTTGCGAGTTTTGATTGCAGTAAAACACACTTTCCACTGATTTTGCTAAGCACGCCCATTCACTGTAATTCAAAATTTCAACCCTATTGTGCCGCCCTTTAACATAGACTGAATTTGCTAGAAATTTGCAAGGAAGTTAAGGTTGTAAAAATGAACAATACTGCAAGAGCAGAGTGGGACTTGGCTAAGTTTTAATTATCAATGGTCATTTTATGCACGCGCACACGCAGAGGGTCACACAGTCACATACAGTATATAAAATGTCCTTTATTCTAATATGGACACTTGGTTTGTATGGACAATTTATCACATTCATTATCAGAATTTTCTCCAAAATCATATAAAAAACTTGTTCTTTTTCCTCTATCTTTTATTTTGTTTTGCTGTGGGAGGAATGTTAAAAAAAGACTTGCAGAGCCTCAGTAGTTGGCGTAGCAGGCGTAGCAACCTCACAACATAAAAAACTTTGGTGAAGCTTCACACTTTTACAAGCTATTGCAAATGGGAACGGCACTGAGAAATATTGATGGTGAATGATGCAAGCAGATATGGAGTCAGGCTTGCGGTGTGAAGAGCTGCTGGTTCAATTCCAGACACTGACAAAAGCAGAGGCTGTTGTTGTCTTACCAGTCGAATTCGTTCGACTAGTCTCTCTACGGGAGGTCCTCTTTGTAGGGGACATCCACTGAACACCATGAAATCAAGAGACTATTCTCTACCGTTCCCTTCTCGTCCAGAAAGCTCAGTGGTCACGTGGTGGAAGAGGAATTGCGCAGGCGTGCGTCGTCTTTTACAGTATACCCCTCTCGGAAGGCAGCAATGTTGGGGCCTAGAAGCCTTTTTTGCCTGTCGGTGGTGATTTCATGGTGTTTGGTGGATGTCCCCTACGAAAAGGAACTTCCGTAGCGAGAATAGTCTCTCATTCTCCTTCAGAGAACCAGGGACATACACCTATACATGTCCTATTGTTTTCTAAGCTTTACAGGAACTTTTACACCGATGAAGACTCTTGTAGACCACATGTCTGTTTGATTCATGTAATGGCTGAACAGAACTGAAAGTTTTGGCAAAGGATGCACTCAACTTCTTGGAAAAACGAAAGTCTTTGGGTGCGCGATAAAATGTATCAACTTAAGGAAGTTGAACAGAACTGAAAAAAATGCATTATCTACAGAGGTGACTCTGGGGTCAGCTGGGGCCCAAAGCGAAAATTCCAAGGAATTAACATTTTAAACAAAATTTTCACTGCTGTAGAAAAGTGTGAGCAGTTATTCACCATCTAGGAGCTTTGGCCCCAAGCAGCTGCCTGTCTATGTTGGTGACAAAATGCGCCTCTGGTTATCTTTTCTATGTATTGATTCCAGACACTGCCAGGAGTGTGTGTGTGTGTGTGTGTGTGTGTGTGTGTGTGTGTGTGTGTGTGTGTGTGTGTGTGTGTGTGTGTGTGTGTGTGTGTGTGTGTGTGTGTGTGTGTGTGTGTGTGTGTGTGTGTGTTGGGGGATGGGTGGGGTTAACAAGCTCTCATCTCAACATGATCTCACAGAATTCTGTGAAATGAACACAGAGCATTGTGACACAAAATCGGTGGCAGTTTTTACTGACTTTGCAAAAAATTCTGTGATGGAGTCATTTTCATTGCTCACTGACATTGCTCTCTGTTCTGCTTTCATCTTCTTTCAAGACCAGCATTTTATCCTTACATTTATGAAATTTACACAAAAAATGACGAGAGCGACAGTTTGTAGTAGAACTCCTGAGAATATTATGCAAATTAGCTATGGGGTGGTCCGACGACAGCCGCCACAGCCAATGGGAATGTTGGAGTGCTTGCATTCTGCTTTTAACGTACATACTCTAGTCGCTTCAATCGCTCATATCGCTCTTGCTGCCCAGAAGCTATTCTCTGTCACTGTGTGTGTGTGTGTGTGTGTGTGTGTGTGTGTGTGTGTGTGTGTGTGTGTGTGTGTGTGTGTGTGTGTGTTCAATCAAAGTAATTAGGAGGAATTCAGTAAGCAAATGGCATGAGGAAAAAAGCTCTTTCTCAGTCTCTCAGTTCTAGCTCTGTGACAGCACAGTCGCCTTCCAGATCTCAGTTTTTTAAATAGTCCATATCCTGGGTGTGACTGGTCTTTGAGAATGTTACGGGCCCTAGATAGCACTCTCTTTGTGTATAAGTCTTTCACGGTAGGGAGAGGTTGATGAATACAGCGCTCAGCAGAGCGCACTATCCTTTGTAGTTCTTTCTGTTCACGCACTGTGGCGTTTCCGTACCAGGTGATGATGGACCCTGTTAAGATGCTCTCCACTGCTGAGGAGTAGAAGGCTTTTAGGATGGGTGTGGAAACTTTGAACTTTTTCAATAGGCGCAGAAAGTACAGTCTCTGCCTGGATTTCTTAATGATGTTGTGTGTGTTGTTTGTCCATGTTAAGTCATTTGTGATGTGAGCACCAAGGTATTTAAAGCACTCTACCCTCTCAACTGGTTGTTTGCAGATGGAAAGTGGAGTGTAGTTTCCCTTCTTTTTCCGAAAGTCCACCACCATTTCCTTAGTCTTGCTTACGTTTAGTGCCAGGTTGTTGTGCTGGCACCATTGTGAGATGTTAGAAACTTCATTTATATATGCCTGTTCATCGTTATTATTGATCAGTCCCACCACTACAGTGTCATCAGCAAACTTGATGATGGAATTCTGACTGCTGCTGGCTCTGCAGTCATGGGTGTAAATGTTGTAGAGTAGGGAGCTTAACACACAACCTTGAGGTGATCCAGTGCTGATGGTGAGGGTGTTAGATGTTGTGCCACCCACTCTAACAACCTGCGTGCGGCTTGTGAGAAAGTTTAACACCCAGTTGCATAGAGGTAAGTCTAGCCCCAGTGACTTCATCTTCCTGACAAGAGTGAGGGGAATTATGGTGTTGAATGCTGAACTATAATCAATGAACAGCATTCTCACATAATTACCCTTTCCTCTGTCTAGATGTGATAGTGTGGTATGCAACAAATTTGAGATGGCATCGTCCCTTGATCTATCTATCTATCTATCTATCTATCTATCTATCTATCAATCAATCAATCAATCAATCAATCAATCAATCAATCAATCAATCAATCAATCAATCAATCAATCAATCAATCAATCAATCAATCAATCAATCAATCAGTCAGTCAGTCAGTCAGTCAGTCAGTCAGTCAGTCAGTCAGTCAGTCAGCCAGCCAGCCAGCCAGTCAGTCAGTCAGTCAGTCAGTCTGTCTGTCTGTCTGTCTGTCTGTCTGTCTGTCTGTCTGTCTGTCTGTCTGTCTGTGTATCGATCTCTTTCTCACACACTGTCTCCTTGTCTCCTCTCTCTGCCTCTCTATGTCACTGCATACCCCCCTAAGCCGTGCAGTCCATCGTGGGGAACTCCACCGTGCTCATCACCGCTATCTATCTATCTATCTATCTGTCTATCTGTCTATCTGTCTGTCTGTCTGTCTGTGTATCGATCTCTTTCTCACATCTCCTTGTCTCCTCTCTCTGCCTATGTCACTTCCTTTCTGTTTACCCCCCAAGCCGTGCTATCCATCGTGGGCAACTCCGCTGTGCTCATCACCGCCGCGCGGCGCAAGCGTCTCCTGAAGGCGCCCGAGCTGCTGACCATCAACCTGGCGGTGACGGACATCGGCATGGCGCTCAGCATGTACCCGCTCTCCATCGCCTCCGCCTTCAGCCACGTCTGGATCGGCGGCGACCCCACCTGCCTCTACTACGGCCTCATGGGCATGATCTTCAGCGTGGCCAGCATCATGACGCTGGCCGTCATGGGCCTGGTCCGCTACCGGGTGGCCGGCACAACGCCCAAGTCAGGTAGGAGACTGCGCAAGTTGAGAAGGGGAATTTAACCCATTGATGCCTGATGTTGCGTTGCACAACATTGGCCCTGTCGCCTGGAGCTGCATTATGCAACATTCAGGCTCATGAGATTTGAGACAATTTAATTAAAAATCTCTGTTTGTTTGAGATGAATGAACACATTCTAATGAAAGATGAGGGTCTTAGCGTTTACGTAAATGCAACTTAGTGCATATGTTTATGTGCGTCAGAAGCTGAGATATTTAGGTTTGTATAATGCTGAGGGCAGCTTTTCTTAAAAAGGGCTCAGGCATTCAGCACCCTTTTTTGCTGGTGCCCTAGGCGTCAATGGGTTATTAAGGACAATTACAGTAACATCCTCCACACAATCAGTTCTGCTCCTGTTCCCACCTCCACGGTCTAACACCAGAGGTGCATCTTGTCACCAGGCTAGCACAACACCCAAGTCGGGTAGGAGACTACATACGCAAGTTAAAAAGGGGAATTTACGCAAGGGCATTTGCAGTAGCGTCCTCCACACAATCAGTTCTGCTCCTGTTCCCACCTCCATGGTCTAACACCCCCCACCCCACTAAACAGATTGAATACCATGTTATTGTTTTTCAGAATGTTGTCACACTGTTACACTTATGCACACATACTGTACCATGGTTAATTTAAAAAGCGAGACTCTTTTTGGGTGAACACGGACTATTTCCCACTGTTGCCAAGAAATCACAAGTTACGTAAGCAGATTTTGATGGATGGATGAACGCATGGATGGATGGATGAATTGATGGATGGATGGAGGAGAGACATTCAATGTTAAGTGCTTTGTTCATCTCTATACCTTCAAATCAGGTAGCATTCACAAGGACAATAATAGCACTCCTATTCCATCTCCCCATTCATGCCTTCATATTTAAGTATAGGTTTGGTGTTAATCTCTTTTAGCCTGTCTGGAAATGCAATAGTAGAGTGTTCCCACGCCTAGACATAGTGTCCTGCCTCTAAAACTAGCAATTGCAGGGTTTTCAATGAAAATTTTACAAAAATGGTCCACTTCCAAATGCTAAAGCTACGATCAATCCTCACTAAACATTCAGTTAAAACTTGACACAGACATTTAACGTTCCAACTTTCATTTTACACCATTATTATTCCTTGCATTATTCTCGCATGAGATGGAATAGTAGGACAGCATCTATTTATTTGGTTTTTTTGTGTTTTGCTTTGCTTTGTTTGGTACTTGACATTTGCCACCACAGCTCTTCACACATGCTTTCAGAGCGGCAAGCACTATTCAAACAAGTGGTGTAGTCTACTTTTTTTTTAGTGGGTATACTGTATATTTGAGCATTTTTTGAAGTGGGTACTGTATACTGTAAATATTAGTGCTATTCAAAACAATGCATTCATCTATTTTAAGTGGGTATACTGAAACCCCTGAAATTTAGAAGTGGGTATACTCCGTATACCCGCGTTCTACGTAGACTACACCACTGATTCAAACATACCGCTATTTCGACATCCGACATGCCGTAGGGTTAAGGTTAGGGTAACCGCATGCACTCTCCCTAAACTGATAAAACCTGAGCCAGGTAGCACAAATCACAGACATGGAAGATTTCTGTGGGAAACGTGCCGGTATTCAGACAATAGACATCAATGCCGGAATAGCGGCATGTCTGAATAGTGCCATGTAATCGCGCTTTTAGACGCTTCGCAAGATGCATGTAAATAGCACTGCAGGGTCTATTACGGAGAATAGATCTAAAGTCAAAGCGAATCCCATTTACATTTAATCTGATATCATGCATATAAGTAGGCTAATTTGTGCATGTCTACTGTAAGCTTTTCCTGCTATTTTTAAGATATTTAAGACACATGTTCACACTGTCGCCTAATTATTCTCACAGCTTTTAACTGGGTGCTGAATCCCACATGAACCCTAAATGAATGAAGGAAGCAAAGGACAGCACTCTTCAGATTTTATTCTTTGTTTATTCGCCCACGAATAACGCTGAAGGAGGGCGCTGAAGAAGGGCTCTGTCTGATATGTTCATGGGTGAATAAACAAAGAAAAAATCTGAAGAGTGCTGTCCTTCGCTTCCATCATTCATTTTCAAGATATTGGAATGAATTCTAAATCATCTTAACCCCTTTTGTGCAGAGCCTATGTTTTAATCCTGCCGTCACTAAAATTGTAATGGCGATGTCTTAATATGTTACTTAAAGCTCTCAGGGATTGTCATAGCAATGTTGTTATGATGCAGTTGAGTATTTTCAGCAAACAGTGGCCCGGCAGCGAACCAATCTGCACAAAGACGCTACCATGCAGGCTCTTCACCGAGAAATATTCACCCAAATTGATGAAATGCTGAGAGAAAGAGAGAAAAGGAAAGAGAGAGAGAGAGAGAGAGAGAGAGAGAGAGAGAGAGAGAGATACAATTCACTGGTTTTCCCTTCATGCAGAGCCAATAAATGATGAAAATCATTAGACATGCCATCCCTTGGCTTAATGGCCTTTAATAGGCTTGGCAGAGTTTTAATTACTTCTAATGGGCCTTAATGAGCTCTTCACAGAAATTAATTCAACACTTAGTGAGTCCATTTAACACCTTGTAGAGTGTACCGTATTTGGCATGAGACATTTGGCAAACAAGGCAGGCCACAACAGTGTTCCACAGCCCCCTTCACAGCAAAAGGCTCTGCAGTATTGATGGATCTGTCACATGGCACAGCATCTTGTCACCAGGCTAGGGAGGCAGCTGCCTTGGGGGCCCCAAGAGACACTACGTAGATGGAGAACAACAACTAACACTTACGTAAACCACAGTGGTTGCAATTTGTTGTGAACTCTCTCTCTCCTTTAAAAAAAAAAAAAAAATTGCTTGGGGCTCCAACTGACCCTAGAACCGCCTCTGCACAGAAGTAGTCTCTGTGGCTCACCCTGTGCCTGATCTCAGTGTGCAAAAAATAGTGCAAAAATAAATAAATAAATAAATTAATTAATTAATTACCATTAAGGCATTAAGGCAATGAAAATCGCATATATCCATCACCGGCTTCTTTCATATGGATCACTTTTCCTTGTGAATTGTCACAGTGGTGTTTTTTGTTGTTGCCTGCATTCAGATAAGGCCTGCAGTTGCATCACTCACACATATATCTGCAAAATTGGAAAAATCTCTGCACATCAAATTTGCCAAGGCGGACAAAACTCTGCTTGATGAGTGCCCATCTGTCCAGGTGGAGATTGGTCGAACGTTCTCTTCTGCTGTATGTATGCCTTCCATTCAGTGTCAGCAGCAGTGGAGCAGTTTTAGATCTGAGAACATGTTATATTAAATTCAGGCAAAAGGCTGCTATAGATCTTTTCATGTGGATTGATGCTGTTAAATGTTTAACGTGCACTGCTTGGTTTCATGGTGTTATGCTGCACATGTGATGTGAAAAATATGAAGAATTCATGCATTAGAATGGCACATGTTTAAGATGAATTTACATTTCACACAGATGTGTTACGGGTGCAAAAAAAAAACCCCTGTAGAAAAACTTTTTTTTAAACAGTGTTGGGATTGTCACCTTCTGAAAACACATTGTGTCATAATGTAGCAACACAATATTTTACCTCTTCACTGCTTATGTGTTACTGTATCTCTCTACCTACTTGCTACAGGAGCACAACTTGTCAATATGAGTATATAATGCCATGTTAAAGTACTGTACCTGTAATAACGTGTGAAATGTAATTGTCAGAAACATGTAAGCTGTGGCCTAATGGCTAGGAGTTTGCCCCACCAAAAACTGAATGAACTTTTTTCATGTGACATCAGACGCCTTCGATTCTTCAATGCAGTCAAAGAGGGTGGAGTAATAAAGAGTCTTCGAAACCCGCCCACCCAATGCAAAAGTGTGTGCTCAAGTTGGGTCTCCTAAGGGGGCGTTGTCCCCACCTTCTTCTTCTATTTTTGAGGTGTTTGCACGAGAAGTGCGCTACCGCCATCTACAGTGCTAAGGGGACTCAATTTATTCTCAACCTCAGGACTCCGAAGGTGTCCTAACCGAAGGTCTCCTAAAGGGGCGTTCAACCGACAGAAAGTGGATACCAGAAATGAACTGAAATGACTTATCTCTGTCTATAAGATCTCTGATGCAGTCTTAACAGGACAAGTAGCATCCGGTGACATAGACCATAAACTTACTTTGTACATACCACTGTTTTCTTTGGAAGCTGCTAGTCATTTGCCCAACTTATCTCCAAAATGGAACTTGTTTGACCAGAGGCGATTCTAATGTCAGTGGGGCCCCCTAGCAAAAACCCAAAGGAATGAACATTCGGAACAAATCAGAGCTATTATAGTTCAAACTTGATCTGTTATTCACAATTTAGTGGCTTGGAGCCCCAAGTGGCTGCCTGCCTAGCCTGGTGACAAGGTGCACCTCTGTGTTTGACATATGTAAATGTGAAAAAGGCTAACTACAGTGGGGAGGAAAGCTGCATGGTATGGAGTGACTAATTGCTCTTCATAGCCTTGAGCGAGCAACCAGACCCTACATCGCTGCAGGGGACTCACTTGGCATGGCAGCAGGTGGCCCAAACGGTTACCGTAGTTTGCTTATTGTCCTTTTGATTACATTTTCATTCTCAGAGTGTCTTTATTTATTTTTTTTGTTTGTATTCATTCCATCCTAAACATACAGTACTGTATAGTTAATGTTATTCACACAGTGCACACACGTCACACACAGACATGTACAGTTATGTAGATCTAGACATATTGGGTGTTTGTGTATGAAAGAGCGAGAAAGACAGTGTGGGTAGCAGTGTCACCGCACAAATAGACCAGGCGCGATGTGATTCAAGCGACAGAGCGATACGCGCGATTGAAGCGACTACAGTATGTCCGTTACAAGCAGAAGGCAAAGCATTCAAAAATTCCCATTGGCTGTGGTCACTGACCTCTATACAGTCATTGACTGTCACGGCTTGTCGCCGAACCCCGTCATAGAAAGTTGAAAGGATTTCAACTTCAAACTGTTGCGCTCGTCGCGCACATCGCTCTAGTCTCCAGAATCGCTTTTGTCGTGTGACTCAATACAAAGTCAATTACTTCCGTCGCTCACCTCGCTCTTGTCGCGGTAGGTCTATTTGTGCAGTTATGGCTCTGAATAATTTGTTATTATTATTTTAATTTTTGTCCTGCACCTGCATCTTGGATGTGCGCACCACTACCTTTCTTGAATTAACCCATTGACGCCTAGGGCACCTGCAAAAAAGGGTGCTGAATGCCTGAGTCCTTTTTAAGAAAAGCTGCCCTTAGCATATAAAAACCTAAATATCTCAGCTACTGAAGCACACAAACATATGCACTAAATTGAATTTAAATGCTAAGACCCTCATCTTGCATTAGAATGTGTTCATTCATCTCAAACAAACAGAGATTTTTAATGAAGTTGTCTCAAATCTCATGAGCCTGAATGTTGCGTAATGCAGCTCCAGGCGCCAGGGCCAATGTTGCGCAACGCAACATCAGGAATTAATGGGTTAAGACGCGTTAATATATTACATACATGTTTTTATTGGTTAAAAGGCTTTCGCTTTAGCAGACTGCTATGTTACAGGTGGCAGGAGGTGATACAGAGAGCGGGCACAGAGTAGGGAACTTCCTGTTTAATGTGTGTGTGTGTGTGTGTGTGTGTGTGTGTGTGTGTGTGTGTGTGTGTGTGTGTGTGTGTGTGTCCTCCCAGATGTATGTGTGTGTGTGTATGCATGCATGTGCTTGCGTGCGCAGTCTGCACACATACGTAATTGTGTGTATGCCGTTTTCATTTTCTGTGTCATGAGGCATGTGCATAGCCGCTGAAAGCTTAGTCTGGGCTCAGGAAAAAAAGGCATTTAAAAGGGACCCCTACCCATTACATACAAGCTAGTGAGCAACCAATTCTGGACTGCCTCCCCCCTTCCCCTGGGCCCTGGAAAACACACACACACAGACACAGACACAGACACACACACACACACACACACACACACACACACACACACACACACACACACACACACACACACACTGTTACAAATGGTAACATGAAAGGGACTCAAAAACGGAAAATGGTATGAAATAAGAGGTATTTATTAAAAAGAGAGGGGGGTAACAAAAAGGGGAGCCGAGCTCCTATGCAAAAGTCTAGGGTATGAATGAATGAAAATACAAAGGGGCCGCGCCCCTGTAGAAAAAGCACAAAAATGCGTCAAAAAGTCGATGGCTTCCAAAAGCAAAAAGCAGCTGCAGTCTCAACCCGGGAAGTAGACGAGGCCAGATGCTCGGTGAAGGAGAGGGAGCTGGCGGTTAGCCTTCTGTTTTAACAGCAGCGCTCCGCCCCACTTCCCAGGTGCCGCCACTGATGAGTGCTGCTAGCCTGCGGAGGACAATAATTAAATTAAGGGTCCCCAACAAGACAGAATTGACAGGGGGAAAAAAAACAAACCAAAAAAAACCAAACTAAACCTGGCGGTAACACCCCCACCACAAAATAGAGACTATAGTCTCTAAAAAAAAGAAGAGGGGACAGAAAAGAAATGGGGGGTGCATAGTAATATGCAAGGAATGCATAAAACTATGCACCAACATTCAAACATTTTTACACTTATAGTGTACACCAAACCCACCACCATAAACATAAAACTAGGTTCACAAGACGCTGGAATGTAGCACCAGCATTACGCATGCCAAATGCCATGACATTATACTGCAAAAACGCATCGGGGGTCACAAAGGCAGAAATTAGTCTTGCTCTGGGGGTGAGGCCCACTTGCCAATAACCCTTCAGCAAGTCTAACTTGGAGACGAACGTTGCGGATCCGATTCTGTCAACGCAGTCATCGACCCGAGGCATTGGATAGCTGTCGGGAACGGTGACTGCGTTCACCCGGCGGTAGTCAGTACAGAAGCGATATGAAGAGTCGCTCTTCAGGACTAAAAGGCAAGGCGAACTCCACGGGCTGACACTCGGCTCGGCCAGCTTGTTGGACAGGAGATAATCGGTTTCCTGGCGTAAAATGGCACGCTTCGTCGGATTGACCCTGTATGGATGCTGTTTAATTGGGAGACTACTCCCTACATCGATGTCATGCTGTAGTACATTCGTCCTGGAGGGGACATCGCGAAATATCTCCGGGTACTCATGGACTAACGACACGATGTCACTTTGTTGTTTTGCAGTTAAATGCGACAAATGGTTTGGCAGCGTTGCCAACATCTCTGAATTCTTTAGTCGGCCCTGGACAATGCAGCGCAAGGGGGCCGTGTCAACATCCTCACTCTCAGCTACTGCGGAGAGTAGGACAACAGGTGAATCACGCGGCGCACGAGTGTGATAAGGCTTCAGCATGTTTATGTGGCAAACGCGAGAGCTGAAGCGCTTATCAGGGGTAGCAATCACACAATCCACATCAGACAGTCTCTTCTCGACACTGTAAGGACCGCGGTATTTGGCCTGGAATACAGACCCTGGGATAGGCATTAACACCAGAACTTTGTCGCCAGCTGCGAAGCTGCGGCTACGGGCTTTTCGATCGAACCGATGCTTCATCTTGTTCTGCGCATTATCAAGATTGGCTCTCGCGATGGCACGAGCGTGGTACAGGCGCGTGCGAAAGTCGCTCACGAATTGCAACAGACTTTTTGGCGGAGCAACACCAATCCAACGCTCGCTAAGCACGGTCAGTGGCGTGCGCAGTTGGTGGGCGAATACGAGCTCGGCTGGACTGAAACCAGTGGATTCCTGGACCACTTCACGAGAGGCGAATAGCAACCAAGGCACAGCATCTTCCCAAGACGCTCCAGTCTCCAGACAGAACGCACGGAGCATACGTTTGAGCGTTTGGTGGTACCTCTCCAACGCGCCCTGGCTGGCAGGATGGAACGCTGAGGACACCTGGTGGGTGATCTGGAGTGACTGGAGAGCCTTGGCGAACGCTTTGGACATGAAGTTACTGCCTTGGTCGCTCTGAATTTCACGTGGAAGACCAACGAACGAAAAGAACCGCAGCAACGCCCTCACTATAGCTTTGGTGGTAATTTTCCGGAGGGGAATAGCCTCTGGGTAGCGAGTGGACGTGCACATGACGGTTAACAGATACTGGTAGCCACTTTTTGACCTGGGGAGTGGACCGACGCAGTCTATAATTACGCGCTCAAACGGCTGGCCTACAGCTGGAATGGGGTGTAAGGGCGCAGGTGGTATTATTTGGTTGGGCTTTCCAGCAAGCTGACAGGGGTGACAAGACCTACAGAACTCTGCTACGTCACGCCTGACACCTGGCCAGAAGAAATGCCGTTGAATCCGATCATACGTTTTACCTACGCCACTATGGCCAGCGAGACCATCATGGGCCATGCTCAGGATGGCGGAGCGGTATTTGGACGGTACCACTATCTGCAGGATTGGCGACGGACAGTCCTCAGATTTCCTCATGAGGACACCATTGTGTAGGTAAAAACCCTCGGAGACGGTGCCTATTTCCGAATCGGAACACAATGAATCGAAACAGGTTACGAGACTATCATCAGCTTTCTGCTGTTTAATCAGCTCAGATGGGGACAACGAGAAGTCAGGGCCGTCGTGCAGTAATTTCGGGATTGCCGGGTCTAACACAATTTTGCTTTTAGGACCTTTTTCCTTGAGCCTAACGCACGCCTCTGGCTTCAACATGAATGTGTCAGCTAGAACGACGTCTGGGTCCGCCTTGGACTCGACAGCCTTTCTAGCTTGGGCACGCGTCACTACATTGGCGGAAAACACATCAGGATGCTCGCGCTCACATTGATCGGGCGTGTCGGATACCAACGGTGTGGTCACTACTTCGAGCGGCGCATCACAGCTAAACACGTTACCGCGGCCAATGTCGTTACCCAGCAATAGTGTGACACCTGGGATGGGCAAAGAGTTATGGACAGCAACAGTCACTTCGCCACTAACAAGGTCAGACCGCAATACAATACGGTGGAGGGGCATCTTGGATACCCCCTTTCCAATGCCACGAACCAGCACACTACTGCCTGTGGCAGTGCGCGCCGACAATGGCAGGACCCCCTGTAGAAGTATAGTTTGATTCGCACCGGTGTCGCGTAAGGGCCAAAACATACCAAGGCGGAACGGAACGGTCGCAGGACGGACGCGGTCTTTCTGCTTAGTTTTGGCCGGCGTGCTTTTCTCTGCCTTGCACACTGACAGCGTCGGCGTGCGCGGCCAGTCCTATTCAAAACCCTAGCCACAGCCAAAGCTAGCATGCTACTTTGCCATTTATTTGAATGAGACACCGCCGGTCGCCGGCGTGAAAAATACGCTCGAGTTCTATTTTCCAAATGCAGCGCGGCGCGGAGCCGGCTCCCGCGCCGCTGACGCCCGACTACCGCCGGTTGGTGTGTAAGGACAGATAGGTTTCAATGTATTTTCACTGACGCCGGTAAAAACCGTGGCCGTTCCGCGCCGCTTTACCGCCTTGGTGTGTCAGACCCCTAATATGCGTACTGGCATTGGAGAGGCACCGGACACGGACACGGTTCCTTCTAACAGGAATGGTTCATACAACGACTCGTCTACGGTTGTGACATTATCGGAACAACGCTGTAGGGGCTGAAGTGAGTGCACCAAACCAGCACTCTTAGTGGTAGCATCTCTCGCACGTTTGCGCTTCAATTTAGGGCAATCAGCTATGACATGGTCAGGTTTACTGCAGTAGAAACAGCCTGGCTTATCAGAAGGTACAGACGGCGACGTTGTGCCACTGCGATTACTAGACACAGGAGACGATGAACGATATTTGGCATAGGCACGGTCCTGATGAATGAGAGTGTACTCATCCGCCAGGACACATGCAACGGACAGAGTCTTTGGTTTCTGCTCGCTGACATGTGTTGCAACAGAAGGCGGCAAACAGTTGATAAATTCCTCGAGTAGAATTAGCTCGCGTAGTTTTGCTCGGTCATCTGCTTTGACTACAGCACACCAACGATCAAACGAAGTTTCCTTCTTCCGGCCAAACTCGACATATGTCTGATCAGCTTTTTTTCGAAGCTTACGGAATGTCTGGCGATACGCCTCGGGGGTTAACTGGTAACCGCGCAGAATGGCATCTTTTACATCGGCGTAGATGACACTATTTGCAACTGGGAGAGACGAGTAAATTTCCTGGGCTTTCCCAGTCAAAACACACTGGAGGAGAGAGGCCCACTGATCTTTTGGCCACCCAAAGTTAGTTGCAACCCTCTCAAAGTGCGGAAAATACCGCTCAACGTCAGTCTCAGAGAAGGGGGGCACCAATTTGATATTCTTCGCCACGTCAAAGACAGTTTTGTTTTTGCTCTTTTCCGCTTCTAATTTTAGGCGATCACGCTCCAACTCTAATCGCTGTTTTGCAAGTTCTGTCTCTAACTCTAAACGTCGCTGCTTGAGGTCTAACTCTCGCAGACGGATAGTTTCAGAGGGACTATGCGGAGCGGAGGGAGAAGTCGGCGATGTGTTTTTGACTGGCGTACGATGTGGCAATACCCCAGTTTCGGCGAAGACGTCGAAGAGTTTCCTTTTAATGCTATCTTTGGTCTTCTGCTCCTCAGTGTCTAACGCGATGTTGTACTGTTTGGCTACTTCCAACAATTCGGGTTTGCTAAAACGATGCAGTTTAGTGCGTGACGGGGATTCAACAAAACCTTTGATGGCGGCCATGATTACTAATGATAACGAACAGCTGATCAATCACGGATAGTCGTAACAATTCGAGTGTGCATAACAAACCGGCGACTAAACAGGCACACAGATTAACTAAATGCTCCCGAGCCAAGTAGCAGCAAGTCAAGGCCAAATAGGCGTTGGAATGGAGCTACAATCAAGCTACGATCAAGTAGCAACAGGTGGTCAATTAAGACAGGCACGGATGTGCAGACAGGACCACAAAAACAGACTTCCCGGAAAAACAGGCAGTTTGGCTCATGCGTTGGGGGGGGACAAGTGGCGAGTGAAAAACACCTGGGCAGGGGTGGGTCCTACTCTGATCCTGCTCTAAAAAACAGAGAGAAAACAAGAGCCTGACTAACTACGTATCTTCAGTGGCGTACCCAGCTCGAGGCTTCAGGGAGCCCCCTCCTGGGATAGCCACAAAAACGACTTGAGAAAGGAAAAACAAAAACACCCAGCCCAAAAACGGTACTCACCACAGGGGAAAAACGCAGCACGGCCAAAATGCGAACTAGACTACAAAAACGAGGTGACGGGAGAGGTCTAGGGGGAAATGTCCCGGTGAGCGCCCAATATGTTACAGGTGGTAACATAAAAGGGACTCAAAATCGGAAATGGTATGAAATAAGAGGTATTTATTAAAAAGAGAGGGGGGTAACAAAAAGGGGAGCCGAGCTCCTATCCAAAAGTCTAGGGTATGAATTAACAAAATAAGGGGCCGCGCCCCTGTAGAAAAAGCACAAAAATGCGTCAAAAAGTCGATGGCTTTCAAACAGGCAAAAGGTGCAGCTGCAGTCACAACCGGGAAGTGGACGAGGCCGGATGCTCGGAGTGGGAGAAAGAGCTGGCGGCTAGCCTTCAGTTTTAATAGCAGCGCTCCGCCCCACTTCCCAGGTGCCGCCACTGATGAGTGCTGCTACTGTGGAGGACAATAATGAAATTAAGGGTCCCCAACAAGACAGAATTGACAGGGGGAAAAAAACAAAGAAAGAAAAACCCAAACTAAACCTGGCGGTAACACACACACACACACACACACACACACACACACACACACACACACCGTGGGCTTTTCCTGCATGTGATGTCCTTGCTGTAGTAGGATGACAAAACCAAAAGGGCGAATCACAGGGAGGCCATCCAGGGATGCTGACAGAGGGGGACAAAGGGGTCAGTTGTTCCGGGCCCAGAGAGAGAGAGAGAGAGAGGGGTGGGGGCGGGGTGCAGAATTGGATTCTCATAGCATTGCATGCACTGTGAGGGGGGGGCCCTCTGAGGTGATTTTGTCCCGGGCCCAGTCAAAGCTGTCTGCAGCCCTGAGGCCAACAGCAAGTGTGGCTCCATGCCTGTCCACACAGATCCACCCCCCTATGCTATATCCGTGTGCTTCACACAGATAAAGACTTGTAAATAGACGCTACATGAAAGGTGTGGTGTTGCAAGGACAGCGCTCAGTCAGTCACGTAAGACTTCAAAGGCACAGCGTTCGGTCGTACATAGCACATTGTGTTATGTGTATTATTGAAGAGGACGAAAGCACAAGGGTTTTTTGACACAAGCTCTTTAATCGGCAACTAATGTAGCCTAGCTACCTATTCATTCTCTTTCATTGATTGTACTGTTTGTGTGAGTGTGCGTACACATCAAATAGAAATTCAAATCAGGTTCTGGCCTATACACCACAGGCTACATACTGTAGTGTTCACACTGAGAGCTTCGTAGCATAAAAGTAACCACAAATGTGAATTGTCAACTGACAATAAAATATATGGATTTGTTTTTTATTTTTTAAATGCAGCCATGATGCAGGATACTTCTCTAGTATTTGTATTTCTCTATCCGTGTACATCTGTTACAAAAAAAGCTGTGAAAATAACTTTTATGATGCAGCTGAGATACATACGATAGATTAAAACACAACAAACACACCGTTGAAACAATAAAATATGAAATATTAAAATATAGATCATAAATAGATATATGGATGATTCATGTGCACAGTCACACCATTTACCACCACACCACACATGCTTGACACTTATCTAATACAAATTGGTCTATCCTCTTGGTTTCATCAGACCACAGGACATGTTTCCAGCAATCCATATCCGTAGTCTGTCTGTCTGTCTCTCATGAGACCATGATGAACAAATTGGCTTTAGATGGTGTCAAGAATGTGTGGTGGTAGCCGATTGAGTAATACGAAGAAAAGTGTCCCATGATTACAGTCAATCATGATAATGGGACTGACATGGTTTGGTGCAGCATAAATGCTGTGAACATTGGGAAGCTGAATGTCACACAAAAAAACATCCATGTACTGGGACATTGAAGCAGATCATGATTCTCTCTATGGAATTTAAACATAGGGGTGTACTCAGTTTTGCACCACCATCATTTCACAAAAATGGAAAAAATGTGCTTAAGTTGTATTATTGACCTTACTTTTCTGTTGCACTATACTGTGAGCTCGAGTGGAAGTAGAAGTACTTTGACTGATGCAGATGGCACTGGCAGACATTGTTGCCAGATTAGGCCATTTGGGATGGGAAAACTGGAAAAATTGGCCATTTGGTAGTTTTTTTCTGCAGTTTTGTGCCCATAGAAATCAATGCAATTTGGTGAAATTGGGCGGAATTTGGCACATTTTTGGCGGTTTTTGAGAACCTTTTGGGCGGGATTTGATCAGACACATCTGGCAACACTGCTGGCAGATGACCATACATAGTCATACACCAGTTATTCCACTCTGCCTAATGCAGTGTTTCTCAAACTTATTCAGACCGAGGACCACTTTGTCCCCCCAAAAATGTTCAGGGACCACATGTCGACAGTTGACGGGTGCTAATTTGACACGTCTAATTTCGGTGCAGATCACATACGTTTTATTCACATTTACAAGCCTGTCTTATTGTGGTGAAAATGAGACTTCAGCTATGTTCAGCTTTGTAATAATATTACAAATGTAGCTTACTGCTAGCTTGTCTTGGAAAAATAGAAATCCCCTTGCGGACCACCTGAGCTCTGTCACGGACCACTAGTGGTCCCCGGACCACACTTTGAGAATCACTGGCCTAATGCAATGCCTGCTTCTACTTTTATTTTACACACCTCTGGAGCCAATGTATACACCATACACCATGACATACTGAATCTGTAGTTTGTTGTGCCCATGTGTGTGTGTGTATGCATGCGTCCGTGCGTGCATGTGTGTGTGTGTGTACACGGGCAGCCGTGGCCTAGTGTTTAGGGTTAGGTCTTTCAATCTGGGGGTTGTAGGATCAAATCCCACCTGACCTCTCCCTACACCTCCATCCTTCATGGCCCAAGTGTCCTTGAGCAGGGCACCTAACCCCAAATTGCTCAAGGGACTGTGACCAACAGTCTGAAAAGTAAGTGTATTGATGTGTGTGTGTGTCTGTGTGTCTGTGTGTCTGTGTGTGTGTGTGCGTGCGCGTGTGTGCGCGCGCGTGTGCCTGCGCGCCTGGCACATGCATGCGCGATTGCGCGTGTCGTGTCAATGCAGGCAGCCGGTTTCAGCGCAGCACCGTCGGCATCTTCATCGGCCTCATCTGGTGCTACGCGCTGCTGTGGGCGGTCTGCCCCCTGCTGGGCTGGGGCGGCTACGGCCCCGAGCCGTACGGCATGGCCTGCTCGGTGGACTGGGCCGGCTACCAGAGCACGCTGAACGACTCCACCTTCGTGCTGGCGCTGACGGTGCTGTGCACGTTCCTGCCGTGCGTGCTCATCATCTCCTCCTACTCGGGCATCGCCTGGAAGCTGCACAAGGCCTACCAGACCATACAGAACAGCGACCAGCTGCACAACTACGGCAACGTGGAGAGGAAGGTCACGCTGGTGAGTCAGTGGGTTGGTGTGTGTGTGTGTTGTGTCTGTGTGTTGTATGTGGGTTGGTGTGTGTGTGTGTGTGTGTGTGTGTTTCGTGCTTGCTTGTGTGTGTGTGTGTGTGTGTGTGTGTGTGTGTGTGTGTGTGTGTGTGTGTGTGTGTGTGTGCGCGCGCATGTTCAAGAGCAAGGTACATTGTGTGTATGTGTGCGTGCGTGCGTGTGTGTTTGTGTTTTATGTATGTGTGCCAGACACATCCCCCAGTCTGGCGAGCTGTCTTGCTGTGTGTGGCTCATGTGCATGGCTGAGTAGGGCAGCAGGGATGGGAGAGGAAAAAAGGGAAGAAAGAAAGAAAGGGGATTAAGTCAGGTCACTTGTCGGGCTGCTGCCTCTGAACAATAGAGCATTTTCTGGAAAACAAGATTGCCGTGATGGAGAGCAAGAGGATTTGTGCTGTTTTCCATGAACCTAAAACAAACGAATTCAAAAGGGTAGGAATTATCTAGCCTGGGCGAAAGCCGACTGTTGACTCCGTCAAACAGTCTGGCGAAAGCTAAGAGGACTCTGTCTCCGTGGAGGGTGGGAGATGGTCTGATCTTACTTTGCCATTTAAATTCATTGGAGATGGTCTGATCTTACTTTGCCATTTAAATTAATTGGAGTTCCGAATTCAAATTAAAATCCATTTTGTGCCTTATTAGCATGACTGCTACGATATAGTGTCACAAAAGCATACAAATAACAAAATAAAAGTATGAATAGTGTTACCTTAACCAATCAGTAACAGACTTTGCGGATGAGTTCTGCGCCACCACTCTCAACTGTTCGCTCATTGGCTAAACAGTGAGCGAAAAGAGCTAGGACTATGTGCGGAGCCAAAATCTGTGGGTGGAGTACATAGGATGGCGTCGCCAGGCTAGGAATTATCAGACCTGCATTAAGAATACACAGTCCAGTCCGTTGTGTTCATGAAAGGTGTTCTCGTGTTCACGTAAAGAAAGTAAAGGAAAGGGAAGTGTGCAATGGGCATTTGAATGATAACAAACACGATTATTTTGACCATGTTAAAAGCTTAATAAAGTTATGGTTAAAAAAGCCAACGTATATTCATTTCTGGGTGTATTACTGGGAAAACAATCTTCCAAGTAATATATAGCTAGGGTGTCAAATATAAGGCCCTGGGCCAGATGTGCCCCACCCCCGCCAGATGGTTAAATCCGGCCTCAGACTTCTATCTATCTATCTATCTATCTATCTATCTATCTATCTAGGCCTATCTATCTATCTATCTATCTGTCTGTCTATCTGTTGTTTATATTTTGCAGTATGTGAAGCACTTTAGGCTGCCTGTGTATATCTATCTATCTATCTATCTATCTATCTATCTATCTATCTATCTATCTATCTATCTATCTATCTATCTATCTATCTATCTATCTCTATCTATCTATCTATCTATCTATCTATCTATCTATCTATCTATCTATCTATCTATCTATCTATCTATCTATCTATCTATCTATCTATCTATCTATCTATCTATCTACAGTGAGGAGAATAAGTATTTGATCCCTTGCTGATTTTGTTGGTTTGACCACTAATAAAGACATGACCAGTCTATAATATTAATTATAAAATGTATTCTAATATGGAGAGACAGAATATCAAAAAGAAAATCCAGAAAATAATATTATATATATTAATTGATTTGTATTTCATTGAGGAAAATAAGTATTTGATCCCTCTAGTCAAAGAAGACAAAATACTTGGTGGCAAAGCCCTTGTTTTCTTGTACAGAGGTCAGATTTTTTCTTTCAGTTAATGACAATGTTTGTGGATATATTAGAAGGGATTTTTGTCCACTTTTCTATGCAGATCATCTCTAAATCAGTTAAGTTGTATGACTGTATCTTGGCAAATGGGAGCTTCTGTTCCCTCCACTGGATTATTATAGGGTTAATGTTTGGAAACTGTCCAGGCCACTTTATGACCTTAATGTGCTTCTGCTTTAGCTACTCCTTCGTTGCTCGGGCTGTATGTTATGGATTATTATCATATTGGGAGGCCAATCCATGACCCACCTTCAGTATAGTGGTGATGGTAAGGAGGTTGGCATGCAGCATTGTACGTTTACATGTCTCCCTCCATCCATTTCTTGATGATGTGAAGTTGTCCTGTGTCCTGGCCAGACAAACAAACTCAAAACATAATGTTACCACTTTCATGTATTATGTTGGAGAAGGTGTTGTTCTTGGGATCGTAGACAGCATTTTTCTTCCTCAAAACACATTGAGTAGCGTTCATGCCAAACAGTTTGATTTTGGTGTCATCTGATTCCAGTACCTCCCAATCATATCCTAATTCAGTTTGATGTTCATTAGCAAACCTCAGGTGAGCCTGAACAGGTTCCTTCTGAAGCAGGGGTACCATACATGCACTGCAGGATTTTATTCCGCTGTGGTATTAAGTGTTTCCAATAGTTTTCTTAGTGATTGAGGTACCAGCTGCCTTGAGATCATTTCCTAGCTCTTCCCATACAGTTTTAGGGTGCCTTTATCTCTGTTTTTCTGGTTATTGAATCCCCACAAGGTAAAATCTTGTATGGAACCACAGACAGGCCTAAGATTGATGACTGATTATCATTTTGTATGTCCTAAAATGTGAAAGAAATGCACAAACAGTTTGCTCCTTAATATCCAGGAGCCCATTTCAGCCTTGTTGAGTTCTAAAATCTTGTCCCTGACGTCCTTTGACAGCTTTTTGGTCTTTCCCATGTTGGCGAGTTTAGTTTGATTGATTGACTCATACTATAGACCAGAGACGTGCGGTCAGGGTAGGCAGGGTAGGCAGTGCCAACCCTGGGATAAATGTCTTAAAAATAAAAACTAACACGTGTTTTAAAAACATATTCTTCAGAGTTCACATACACAACAATAACATTGATTCAGCATAAATTATGAGCTGTTTAAAGTACAGTATACACAGGGCAACGATCAAAAACCTAAATAATCGCACGAAGCAAAGCGCTCAGGCTTGGGCAGGTTGCCGTGGCAAGGCGCAGTCCCGGCTGGTAGCAGAGACAGGCTGAAAGCAGAGCTTTCGAATGCCAGCCAGGCAGCCCGGTAAGGCTCGCTTTTCCTCTGCCTAGCCTGCCTTCAATGCTGTCAATGTAGAAGTTTGCGCATGCGTATTAACCCTATTCAGACTGGGCTTTTTTTGCATTCCTGGGCCTGGGGGGGGGCTCTTTTGACCCCCCCCCTCATAACTCATGAACGGAATACGGTATGACCACCAAACTTTGGGGAGATGATCTACATATGGACATCTATGAATGACATCATTTTTGTGTCATTATCTGGTATTATGATGTCATAATGACATCATCTGATTATAATGCCCTAAATCTCGCCATAATGTATTTTCCATCAAATTTAGGTAATCCACTTCAATTTTAATGATCATATGCTTCAGACCACTTTAATGCTCACAAAGCTGTCTGATACTAATGGAAATAACAAAAAAATTGAAAAAGGAACAATAATGAGACTTAGATCAGTGATTTTCGGTCAGACATACCTGTCAGAAAACCGTTGCCATGGCATCGGCAAAAATGATAAACGTAATCTTTTGGTACTAAACTGTAGCCAACTAAATTTTAGGAAAAGTCACCAAGTTTCGTAGTCATAGCTTAAGTCGTTAAGGAGTTATACGTCATCAAAGTTGGTGCGGGCACTTTTAGCCCCCCCCCCCAGTCTGGATAGGGTTAAGTTGTCACATAGCTTGTCAATGGGACTAAAAGCAGAGCCTTTAGTCTGTGGCGGGAGTATGTGAGCCAATCACAGCGCCCAAAATGAAAAATTGTTACAATTCAGGTAGTAGCCAATTTCTGCCCTACAGGCAGCTATGATAGCAACAACTAGCAAGGCAAGGCTTGTTCAAATCTCTAGCCGTATCGGAAAGAAAACATGGCAGTCTTTGGCTTTTTGTCTTTATTATTTTAAAAAATGCCGAGAAGTAGCAAGAAAGACGGTTCAAGTGACAGACAGCTGAGCCGTTTGCAATCGCTGCATTGTGGAAATATTCAACATCAGATGGGTAGCAGCTTCAAGTAGTTTGCACTGGGACAAAATGTCTTCATCATGTCAACCACCCCGGGCTTTTAATGGAACTAGCTTGCATGAAAAACACAGCCTACTCGTGATTCTGCTTTAAGGTAAGACTCATCTAATTATTATGCTGTGGGTAGCCTTTTAACATGAACATGCTCAAGTTTTTTCGTGGTGCCTTTTGTTGTCACTTGTTTGTCAGGGTGTTGACATTGAAGATTGGTTGTGCGGTGGTGGACATGAATAGACCGTGTGTGTGTTATTATGGACGCGAGATTGTTTTTTGAGCTTACGACATGACTCCATTTCCCTAATTTATTATGATGATGACTACGCAATGCGTGAGTTGTGTGGAGCCTGTTAGCAAGTGCAGCTGCGTTCTTTTGAAATGCGCGGTGTGCGAGTCCAGATCAACGTGGAACAGGACGATTGACTGGGGATGGTTTCTCGGAGTGCTTCCGCACTCACAAATTGACTTAATTTGAAACACCTTGCACAACCGTAGCTGAAGTGTTTGAGAATACTATCACGCACAAGAATGAGTCTCAGAAGTGGTTTCGTTGGTTTACTCGATACTGTCTGAATGCACGGGTCATGTTTGCAAGCAACCCGCCCCCTTGCCTACTTTCCTTCTTGTCTGTGAGTGTTTGATTATCAGCACAAAACGCGGCAGTGAAGCAGGAGCTGTTACCTAGGTTGGTTTATTGCTAAATGTAAATCGTTTCCCCCTCACATGCTATGGTGTGATTCACAGTTGGTGAACTAGACATTTTATCTTCAAAAGTAGGCTACACTGTGCCACCCTCCATCCATGTGAAACACCCTGGCATTTGCAACAGAATAAACAGAAGAGCAACAAAATCAACTGCTAAAGCCAAAAGTTAAAGCTTTTCCCCCAAAATGTTGTAGCTTTCTAAATTATTATTGTAAAATGTAGGCCTACAGGTCCTTAAAGGTGTACAAAGTATGGGTCCTGGAGCTAATTTGGCAATTTGGCAAAACAAATAAGTGTAGCTGGCCTTTTCAAGAAATTGAAATTATGTTTTCACTTATTGTTTCAGATTTAGGTCTACTGACAATGTCCAAATGTCTAAATAGTGTAGCCTATTTACTTATTTAGTTATTAGAGCTGTGGTGGTTAAGCACTGATGGCATCTTATAGCCTACTTTATATTTACAGTATTTAGAGAAACATACTAATTTGTTGCACATTAAAGACCATATCAGCATGTTTATGTGAATAGGCCTATTTGCCTATTCAAACCATACCTTGTGCCCCCCCTCTCACACACACACACACACACACACACACACACACACACACATACACACACACACACACACACACACACACACACACACACACACACACACACACACACACACACACACACACGTTACATTTCAGATCTGCATGAAAGGGGACTATTTGTTCAAAGTTTTTAGTCTTTTGTAAAAGTTTTTAGCTGATAGTGACTCTCCAGATTTGGTTAAAATGCAGGAAATTGCATCTAAGAAATACATTTTTTTCTGGGGGAGGACCGAACCCACCGTTAATATATATATATATATATATTCTATATTTACTGCCTACCCTACCATACCCTTCACTGCACGTCACTGCTATAGACTGATTCTGCAGATTCAATGTGTCTTTTGTGCAGGTTACTATGTGTGTTTAATTCAGATAACAAGTTGATTGGAAGTGCCATTTGATCTGCGGGATCAGAACTCTTAATGGTTGGCAGGGGATCAAATGCTTATTTCCCTCAATAAAATATAAATCAATTAATATATATTCTTTAGAGTTAATTTCTGGATTTTCTTTTTGATATTCTGACTCTCCATATTATAATACATTTTATCATTAACATTAAAGACTGATCATGTCTTTGTTTGTGGGCAAACCAACAAAATCAGCAAGGGAATCTGCATCAGCAGCAATCATCTATCTGTTGTTTTTATTTTGCAGTATGTGAAGCGCTTTAGGCTGCCTGTGTATATCTATTTCTCTATCTATCGATCGATCGATCTATCGATCTATCTATCTATCTATCTATCTATCTATCTATCTATCTATCTATCTATCTATCTATCTATCTATCTATCTATCTATCTATCTATCTATCTATCTATCTATCTATCTATCTATCTATCTATCTATCTATCTATCTATCTATCTATCTATCTATCTATCTATCTATCTATCTATCTATCTATCTATCTATCTATCTATCTATCTATCTATCTATCTATCTATCTATCTATCTATCTATCTGTTGTTTATATTTTGCAGTATGTGAAGCGCTTTCGGCTGCCTGTGTATGAGATGTGCTCTGTAAATACACTTTACCTTACCTTCACCTTACGTTCAATGCAAAGGGACTTATGTAAGTCCCTTGTACGTTATGTCAGACATGTTGTTTTGCGATCGACCAAACGTGTTGTTTTGCCCTCTCATGGCCTCTCATTCAGCAGTTTCCTTTGGCGTCCACAGAGAAACCCGTCGTAATTGAATGTCAGTTGTTACAGTATTTCTCAATTGGTTTTGTACATTTCTCGAATCTCTCTCGCAATTTGCAAAACATATTATTCATTCTCAAAACAGCTTTAACAAATGGCAAAACACGGTGGATAACCTGCAAAACCGAGTCTCTTGCTCAAAACCCTTATTTGTCTTTCAAAACCAAGTTTTTTGTGTCAATAAATGTATCAGCGCCAGCAGAATGGTTAGTCATTGTGTCATAGTGTATGGACAAGCTAGTCAAATCAATTTCTCATGTTGTCAATTGAATAGTACACTCTTGAGGATCTTTTCTGAAGCGAAATGCTGTTTAGATTGGATGGGAAATGTTGTAAATTCAGTTTTATATTACATTGATCAGATACGATTGAGATAGTTTCATGCATTCAGTGACACAGCTTTTTGAGTGATATGACAAAAGCAATTGATAATGTACGAAATCACTGAGAATTGTACACAGCCATGGCATGGTGGACGAGAGCATTTGCTATATGCCGAAAACAATGAGAAACTGATTTGACCATGTGCACAGGTAACACCAGGAAGTCACAATTGAACAAAGACTTTTGAGAATCATTATTCTGTTGTGAGAAATGTACAAAACCAATTGAGAAAAACTGTAAGTGGCTCGATATAAAAGACCATGCTGTTTCAAAAGGGAGACCACTCTCTGCAAACTGTCTGTCCACATTGCTAAATCGGCTCAGTGCAATTTCCAAGAGGTCTGGGGTACATTGTCTCTCTCCAGCAGCACATGTTATTCCTTCCTATTGTCCTTTTCTTCCGATTTGTCATTGACATTTTGCTCCTCTCTGACTCTCTCTTGCACTTTCCTTTCTCAATTATCATATTGTTCGTCTCCTTCGGATTTTCGATGGCTATTCCCCTTACTCTTATCCCCAACCCCCTTCACTCTCTTGAACATCTATTTATTTAACTCCCCCTGATGTGTATCATTCAGACACCACACACACTCTTTACCATGAATACCAGCCATTACCCTCAAGTAGGCGTTTCAGAGTTTCCCACTTCAACCGCAACAGACTTAAACATGCCTTCATACATCAATCTATTATTTTGCTAAATCAGTCGTAAGACTGCTTAGTGTTATCACTCCACGTTGGTAATGTCTTCAAGTTATGCAGGTTGTATGTAATGTATGTATGTATGCATGTACCGGTATGTCTGTATATAGGCCAGTGTCCTTTGTTCTTGTCAATTGTGCAATAGTCTTATGATGTGATGTTATGTCTATGTCCTGTCGTAAACAAGTCTTGCTCAGGGATGCAAAATGAATTTCAGTGTAAACTGACAATAAATTATACGATCGTATCGTATCGTATCGTATCCTCTCTTTTGGTCTTTTCACCATCTCTCTCTCTCTCTCTCTCTCTCTCTCTCTCGCTCTCTCTGTGCATGTGTGTGTCCATCTCACCCTGCTCTTTCCCCACTCTTTCTATCTCTGTATCTCCAACTCTCTCTTTGCGTGTCTGTCTCACTTCCTCTCTTCTTCCTCTACCACTCCCTCCCTCCCTCCACCCACTCTCTCTCTCTCTCTCCGTCTCTCATTCACACTCTGTGCGTTCAAGACTCCATCTCACTCTGTTTGTATTCCTCCCTCTCTTTCTCCCCCTGTCTCCCTCCCTCTCTTTCTCCGCCTGTCGCCCTCCCTCCCTCCCTCTCCCTCTCCCCCTCTCTCTCTCTCTCTCTCTCCCTCTGTCTCCCTCTCTCTCTCTCAAATCAAATCAAATCAAATCAAATCAAACAAAGCTTTATTAGCATGAATGATGCAATCATTGTTGCTAAAGCTGATACAGAAGAAAAACAATATATATATAAATGTATTTTTTTTAAGGAAAATGAATGAAAAACAATAACAAATGTGATAACTTTCATTAAACTAGTGTAAATAATAAAATTAAATAAATAAAATAATTGTGTTAAATTAAACATAAATGAAATTATTCTTAAGGAAACTAACCATGTAGGCCATGTATATAATCTATATTTTTATATTTTAATACTCATACATACTGTAAATACATAGGCCTACATGCGTATACATGCACATACAAACTAAATGTTGTTCAAACATCTCTTAACTGGTGGCATGTCATTAAGTAATCTGCTGCTAAACAGCAATAGTTGATGTCTTCTCCCAATAATATAAATATCATTTCCGTTATTGACAGGTTGTCAAAATTGGGTATTTTTGTTCTCAGCATATTAAAGTATACCTGTCTTGTGGCAGTGTATTTGGAACAGTGAATTAAGAAGTGTTCTTCATTTTCGATCATGTTTATACAATATACACTGGTTCTCCTTTCTCTCGGTAACCACGTTTTGTGGTGTCTTCCCTTTTCAATGTTCAAATTGTGGTCACTTATTCTATATTTGAAGAGTTCAGATGCAAAACCCCCTAAGTGCCTTTTCAGAAAATAATCTTATTTCATTTTA
>NC_085874.1:44994828-45064828 GCF_034702125.1 Engraulis encrasicolus | reverse complement strand
GGGGAAAAATAGGTCCGCCAAATGCTAAACAACAGTTAGAAGGCATATTTCGCTGCAATTTTCGGGTCAATTTATCGCTGTCTACCACTGACCACACGGTTAGTTCCATGTCTTCTCAAACAAAAGTTTAATGCCATTTTATAATCGATTGCTTGAGTGCTCTATTGGAGTCAATGTAAAGGTGGGGGGGCTGCAGTCTTGGATACCCAAATGCTCCGTTCAGCACCAAATGTCAAAATTGTGATGAGAACATCTCTACTTCACCCCAGAAGTCACACAAACAGGGCTTAATGTCTAAAATAGCGAACTACCACTTTAAAGGGACACTGTGTGAGATTTTTAGTTGTTTATTTCCAGATTTCATGCTGCCTATTCACTAATGTTACCTTTTTCATGAATACTTACCACCAGCATCAAATTCTAAGTATTCATTATGACTGGAAAAATTGCACTTTTCTTACATGAAAAGGGGGATCTTCTCCATGGTCCGCCATTTTGAATTTCCAAAAATAGCCATTTTTAGCTGCAAAAATGACTGTACTTGGACCATACTAGAAAATATTTGTTTATTACTTAGTAAACTTTCATGTAAAGATCAAATTTGGCAATAGGCAACCACATTTCAATAAGCAGCATAGTTGCAGTACCTTTTTTGACCATTTCCTGCACAGTGTCCCTTTAAGTATTACTTTTCGGAAACGCAGCCTAGAGCACTATTCATGATACTGGAGGCATTATCTAGGAGTCGTAGAGCCAATGAGGCTTACATTCATATTTCTCACCATCGTTGGAGCATATCTCGACCTTAACAAGGAAGTTTGGAAGATTGCCTGTCACAGACCGGACGTGGCAATATTGCACCTTATGCACACATTTCCATACATCAGGTGTCCTTCCACGTTCAAAATAGATATAAAACGGACATGGAATTGCATTCGTGCACAAAAAGTGCACTGCACATGCATGCATATCCTGCAGTGAGCGAGCATATCCTGGGCCTTAGCAAGCCCAGGCAGAATCATCTTTTCCGACGAGATACCCTGTAGTTTCTTTCATCTTTGAGTCAAAGTTAAGCTAGTAGTAAAACTAGCCTATGTTAAGACATCATTCTGTTTTCCATTGGGACTGTCTCTGTGTTTAATTTATTCTGTTAACTTATTTTGTATTATGTTCATTTTAGTTTGCGTTGAGTGTTATTGGGTTGGTCATAATATGATACAATTAAAATATTTTTGTTGCATTTGCTTCTATGTGTTTGACTGCTTGATTATTAAATACTGTACTACCAATGATATGTTTATTTCCCATAGTGTGCAGTCTATAGCCTATGATGAGAAACCAGTAGCGTTGCATGTCTCCTCTGGACAGGGAAGCATATGTCAATCAATAGGTTACATTTTCATCAGATGTAATTGAGCAGTCTTCCATCTTGAAGATTGTCATGTAACAGCAATGTAAAGGTCCATATCATCATATTTCACAAGACCCAATACTCCATCAACATTAAGGGATATAGTATAAATGTATCCAGTTACTTCACCCGTCCAAGAAATTTGGCTTTAATTTCCATTTGCTTGACTATCAGGATTGCACAACTTCGGACCAACAGGCTTTTAGGAAAGGACCTGTGAGGACCTAGATCCAAATTAATCTGACTTATGAGTAAGATTTTAACATCTATGGTACAGTCTGGATTGTGCTTCCCAAAAAGCATAGTTGCTTAGTTTTGTTAGCAACCTACTTGGTTCAGACCATTATAGGTACAGCACAACTGTTTACAAAAGCATATGTTAGCAGGAACCAACTAAGATAGCGCGAACCAACAAGGTCTTCTACGCTAACATGGTACCAACATAGTTCCTATGAACAAGAAAGGGTTTGCCCAAAATGTGAACGTGTGCAAACACGTTGGTAACTAATGTGATTAACAACTGCACACCTCAGTGTATACGTAGTTTCACCTCATTAACTTTGTCTGAACGAGCCAAATGCAATCAACATGGCAGATGGAATATCTCAATGTTTGAATTTTCACTTGTCTTTGAGAGAAACCGACGGCGTGACCCCAAGTTGAAGCTGTGTCCGCATACAAGATCCCTCCTCTGCAGTGTTAAGATTGCCTCTCAGATAGAAGTAAACGTCTTGATGCTATGAAATTAGGCTATGCTATAATCATTTCCAGCATAATCTTTTTTTAAGGACTTTTATTATTGTCTTTGTGTGTGTGCGATTGTGTGCACTTTCTGTGACAGCCTCCAGAGCTGGTGTGGGAATGTGGAAATGTGCTATGTATGTATTTGTTTTGAAAGCGCTTTGAATTCAATTGCATACTTAGTATAACATGTATAACTACATAGTGTACGTATATTGTCTGAAGGTTTATCGCACAGGTTGTGAAATTTACAGCGAGAAATAGATGCGTATATTGGTTGTGGTTGTGCCACACTACAAATGAGAAGAGAATTTGGAGTCATACCTCCAGAGGCGGACTTTCCATTAGGCAAACCTAGGCAATTGCCAAGGGCCCTGACAAAATTTGTCCTCCATAGTGGCCCCAGCTGTCACAGTCGCAGTCAACACACAAAAAGTAGGCTTGATCTTAATTTGCCTCTTGTGTAAATTGAATACATAAATAAGACAAAACACAAGTAAAGGACCAAAACACAGAATTGTCTATATGATGACTTTTGAGTGCCCCAAAGTGACTATATCTGCCCCTGCATAACACCACAGACTGGGGTGGAAAGAGCTACAGCTGTCAATCAAAGCAAGAGCTGTCAATCATCATGAGCGCATGCAGTGCCCAACTTGGAATGTCAGCAGAACGTCAGAGTCTATAAACTTAACCAAAAACAAACTGGTACCAACTGGTCCCTTTCAGTTCAATGATGCATGCTAGGATTATCTCCAGGATCGGAACGACTGGAAAAACATGAGAAAGGTAAAACTCAATTTGACTTGAGAGAAATGAGCATATTAAGGTAACACTTTACTTGACGCCGTCGTCATACGTATGACATAATGGTGTCATAACATTGTCATAATGCAGTCACGAATGTGTCATAAACATTATGTCAATGTCATGAACATTGTATGACTTTGTCTTTAAGTGCAATTCTGTTATGACACAGGCCTGACAATGTCAAATTTTCATGGCCATGAAACATTTATGACATTGGCATTATATTTCTGACTCGTTCATGGCACTATTATGACACTGTTATGACACTGTTATGTAATACGTATGCGCCGGCGTCAAGTAAAGTATTACCCATATTACTTAAATGGTGGATGGCTCTTTTAACCCATTTTTGCCTAAGGTAACTGCAAAAACCACCCGCTGAATACCTGAGCCCTTTTTGGGAAGAGCCTATTAAAACCTAAATATCTCAGCCTCTGAAGCACATGGAAACTTGAAATGAGTTGCATTTAAAGGCTAGGTAGGACCCTCATCTTGCATTAGATTGTATTCATTCAGCTCTAACACACCCACATTTTAAATTGGAAAAAAAAAACCTCAAATCTCAAGAGTCTAAATGCAGCGTTTATGTAATTCCAGGCGTCAAAGGTCAAAAAAACGTATATGCTGCATCAGACTAAAATGGGTTAAAACACCATGGTGTGGAATTTTACACTCACAGCATCACTCTTCCTTTTTCCCAGTTCAGTGGGGAAAGGGTGTGAATCAGTGTAAATGGAGTGTTTTTCTCAGAAAAAAAGAAACGAAGAAAAAAAAAGAAAGCAGCTTACGATCATGCACATGCTGTTCCAGCAGCACCCCACTCTGCTCTATCACAGTGTTTCTCAACAGGGGTGTCGCGGGCCCCCCTCAGGGGTGCCGCGGAAACGTAGCTGATGAATAAATTATGTAATATAGAACATATTTGTCTAAATTGTTAAGTTAATGCTAGTCAGTGGAATCTTTCATCTGCCATTTACGCACAATAAAGTAAATATAGGTCGCCCCAGTCAGCTGCAACTTCGAACGTAGGTCGTGTGACGTCTCCAAATGTGTTACTTTTCTAAACTTGTGTGGTATCGGATGCGATGCCATGTTACGGCTTGTTGGTTTGGGGTGCCTTGAAATTTTTCATGAATTGAAAGGGTGCCTTGCTTAAAAAAGGTTGAGAAACACTGCTCCATCACATCCTCAATGTCTGACATGGATGGTTTTGAAATACCACATTTACTCAGAGATGGGCTTTTACGGTTGTTTACAAACACATAAATCATTGAGAGTGCTTTTAACACAGATGCACGGGACCTCAGAAAGGTCTTCAGTGACTTCTGTTGAATAATGGATTTCAAAACCGTCACCTTTATGTGAGAAAAGGGATGTATATACCCAGGCCCGGATTAATGCACAGGCTAGATATGGCTACAGCCTAGGGGCCCCCACCTTCCAGGTACCCCCTGATTGCCCAAAAGTGAAAAAATTGCAGAATTGGGACAAGATGAAATATTGAAAAAACGATCCACCGTGTTGAGAACAGTTGGTAGACATGTTATCCTGAATTTCTAGCTCGTAATTATGACACCATCTTCATACATTCTTCACAAGATTCGCCTTCTGGGGGGCCCCACAGCAGCCTGTAGCCTAGGGTCCCCGGGCCATGTTAATCCGGCCCTGTATATACCACACAGGGGGCTACGTCAAAGACAGGCGGACAGCACAAGTAGGGCATCGAGTGCGTCACTCCTTTCTCTCTGCACAGGATTAGACATTTCGTTTTTGTGTGCGTTTTTTTTTTTTTTTTTAACTTCCATCAATTCAAACAAAGGAGACGGGGATAGGATAGAGGCATCCAGGTAAGGGATCGCTTATGTTCCATCCACAGGGGAGCCGACTAGAAGCATCACAGATGCAACGGGGGTCCTATTTGGTGTTTATCCTTAATGGATTTAACCATACCCACCACATACACACACACACACACACACCCCATCCCCCCATTCCATACCAGACTATTCAGCAGCGGGGGTCCATGGGGGTTACACAGTATGCTTGTGAACAGCGTGCTCTGCCATTTAGACCGCCCCCTCTCCAAGCCTCTTTTCCCCTGTCCTTCTCACCAAGCTTAAGAGCAGGTTACAGCTCGGTCATGTCATCTTCAGCCATTTTTTTTTTTCATTTGCTGCGATGACTCAATCCCGTCAATCCCCTCAGGAGTTTAGTAATTGTTAAGATGCTGGTGTTTGGATGACCCCCCCTCCCCTCTCCAGAAATCATCTCTGTCTGCATCGGGTCCTCCAGCGGTTTGAGTGTCGGGTGTAATTTTCATCCACTCAGAAGAACACATCCCATTAAATGGAGTAGTGGGGTTATCAGTCGAAATCACAGTCAATTGGTCTATCTCATCAGCCTTCTTCTTCTTCTTCTTTTTCTTCTTCTTCCTCTCTCTCTTGCTCTCTCTCTATATATTTCTCTGACTGTCTGTAAACTCACAGGCAGAGAGAGAGAGAGAGAGAGAGAGAGAGAGAGAGAGAGAGAGAGAGAGAGAGAGAGAGAGAGAGAGAGAGAGAGAGAGAGAGAGAGAGAGAGAGAGAGACAAAGATATCTCGACATTTCAAGTCAGTTCTTGTTGGCGGTTCTTGTTTATTTGATTTGTTGGAGGCTCTTACATGTATATGATGAGGATGACGTAACAGAGTCTGGAAGGAGCAGTCGAGAGACACAGGGCTGGACTGGGGGAGAAATAGGGACAGGGCATTTTTTTGCTGTAAGGGCCCCCCCTCACAATTAGAGGCACAGAACTGACTCACCGGTGAGCCCCGCACCCTTGTGGGCCCCTATTTTCAGAAATGTATACTGTGTGTGTGTGTGTGTGTGTGTGTGTGTGTGTGTGTGTGTGTGTGTGTGTGTGTGTGTGTGTGTGTGTGTGTGTGTGTGTGTGTGTGGATATATATAGTATATTATTGTTATTATATATATATAGTATATTATTATTATTATATATTTTTTACATCTCTGAAAATAGGGGCCCACGAGGGTGCAGGGCCCACTAGGAAATGCCCAGTATGCCAGATGGCCAGTCCAGCCCTGGAGAGTCATGAACTGTGATAGTATACCAGGTGCTTGAAACACGTGACCCAGATGTAACCAGTCCGGGCTGGTTTGGCCATATTTGCCCAGTGGACTGTTGGTGATGTTGGCCTAGTCCTCCCCTCATGCCGCTACAGTAAGCCTCTTCAAGATATAGCCAAATTAGCTCATATTGAATTACTACAATATTGTCAAAGGCTTTGTTGTCTCTCTAAATGGCTGGTGGACCGGTTTTGGTTAAAAATGCCCGGCCTAATTTTTCATCCCAGTCGCGCCTTGTAGCCCCTTGAAAGCTACAGTCCTGGTAGTGTCGTCTGCAGGCATCAATGGATATTGAATACAAGTTAACTGGTGCACAGCAAACTCTACATACCGTAAACTGTGATGACGAAGAGAAGGACAAAGGGAAGGAGGTGAAAGACAATATTAATAATAATATTAATATGATAATTAAGGCGAGCCAGACAAACAACTTCTGATCAGTGTTGCCAGATGTACTATAATTAGGTAACACTTTATTTTAGGGATACATCTATTAGCACTAACACATACAATGCATAAGTAACTTGTAAGGCATGTACTAAGCAAACTCTAAGGCCTACTAGGTCCTTACTAAGGTTAAATTGGTAATAAATCCCTTATTGTGCATGAACAAGACATTTGCGAATACATGCCTAACAAATGTCTGATTTTGCTTTGTACATGCCTTACAAGTTACTTATACAGGGACATTGTATGTATTAGTGCTAATAGATGTGTCCCTAAAATAAAGTGTTACCTAATTGTCGTATTTGTACCATTATTTTGTCCATTTTGACCTCTGCACGATCAAAAAACCATGATGTACGATTATTTCAGAGTTCTCATTCAATTCATTTTGATCCCTTGAAACAACTATTTGGGTCTTGTACAATAATTTCCTCCCCAAAATCCCCCAAAAACTATAATTTTGAGGTTTTGGTAGCCTACGATAATTCAGCATTTTCCATCTGGCAACACTGCTTCTGATTCAGTTTTGAGCTAGTGGCTCTCACTTGCTGGTCAATGATACATAATGTGCTGTAAGACACACACAAACATTCACACACACACACACACACACACACACACACACACACACACACACACACACACACACACACACACACACACACACACACACACACACACACACACACACACACACACACAAAGTATGGTACTTATTCAACCAACCTCCATTTTGTATAAGCTTTGGACTGTGTGAGTGATTGAGTGATTGAGTGAGTGAGTGAGTGAGTGAGCGAGTGAGTGATTGAGTGATTGAGTGAGTGAGTGAGTGAGTGAGCGAGTGGTACTTAATCAACGAACCTCCATTTTGTATAAGCTTTGTTCTCTGTGTGTGTGTGTGTGTGTGTGTGTGTGTGTGTGTGTGTGTGTGTGTGTGTGTGTGTGTGTGTGTGTGTGTGTGTGTGTGTGTGTGTGTGTGTGTGTGTCTGCGTGCATGTGTGTGTCTGCGTGCATGCGTGCATGCGAGCGTGCGTGTGCATACATACAGGGGCGCTGCCAGAAATGCTGGGCCCCATGAAAGATTCAAATTTTGGGCCCCCTTAAGGGCCCTTCTCAGTGCTTGGACCCCCTTAAGGGCCCCTATCAGTGCTTGGGCCCTTAGAATCTGTACCACTTTTCCCCCCCTAGCGGCCCCCATGCATACACATACATGTATTTGTGTCCATCAGTCTCTGTACTCTGTATGGCCTACTGTATGACTGACGAAAAGGACAAATATTTTGCTTATTACTTGTTTCTGAGTTCACTATTGGGCTGTGGGCAATGAGGAAAAAAGAGACAGACATAGCAAGTGGAATTTTCCAGATATGCAGATGTAATGGCACCGTCAGTTTCAGTGGCTTACCATGTCCCACAACATGCACGCCGTCGCACGCACACATGCACACACACCTGAGCCATTGGGTCCCCCTTAAGGAGCCCAACTAAGCTCTGCAGATAATATTTCTCATGCTATCTGAGATGCAATCTCTCTCTCTCTCTCTCTCTCTCTCTCTCTCTTTCCTCTTTCTCTTTCTCTCTCTCTCTCTCTCTCTCGCACACACACACACACACACACACACACACACACATACACACACACACACACACACACACACACACACACACACACACACACACACACACACACACACACACACACACACACACACACACACACACACGCACACACACACACACACACACTGTTGAACAGGAAGTGCCCTACTCTGTGCCCCCACACATGTGCTCTAATATTAACAGTCTGGCTACACACCTGCGTAGAGCCAAAGGACATCGTACGGTCTCAACATGCAGTTCTCCTGTGCTGTCATCATAGTTGTCGTACTTGAAGCATTGTGCTGCCAGGGACAGAGACTGAGTAAGTTTGTCGCATTTATCATTCCTGTGAATGGTTATTCTGCTTGTACGAAAGAAATGTTTATGTTTTGTTCATCGAAAAATGTATTAGTGTGCTTCACTTACTTTCTTCCTTATACCTTATTTACCGTACAGCCAACAGCAGACCAAGCCGTCTTTAAAGTCTTTAATGAGAAATAAATGGGAAACAGAAAGAAAAAAGAAATTGTGACCTTATCCAAATAATAATGACATTCATTGAGTATGTTCAACATGCTAGACTTCTTCAGAAATGCTTGTGTCTTCACCTGTCATTGAAACGTTTTGATTTGTGAAAGTCTGTGTTTGAGCCCTTAAAAGGGGTAACATGACTCTAATCTCATATAGCACTCAATTCGTTTTTTTATTTAATGTGTGTGTATGTGTGTGTGTGTGTGTGTGTGTGTGTGTGTGTGTGTGTGTGTGTGTGTGTGTGTGTGTGTGTGTGTGTGTGTACGTGTGTGTGTGTGTGTGTGTGTGTGTGTGTGTGTGTGTGTGTGTGTGTGTGTGTTTGTGTGTGTGTGTGTGTGTGTGTGTGTGTGTGTGTGTGTGTGTGTGTGCGTGTGCGTCTCTCTCTCTCTCTGTGTGCCTGCGTGCTTTTTGTTAATAAAATATTAATTTCATTTCAGTTCCTTCTGATCCTGTCAAATGCTGTTTAATTACTGACAATTCAATTCCTGCCAGCGAAATAAAGGCGTATAAAGAAATTCACCCTCTATGCCCCAAAAAGCGGGTCATGTGAGTTTTAGTTTTGTTTGTAATGCCTTCCTCTTAAGTGTGTGTGTGTGCACGCATGTGTGTGTGCACGCATGTTTGTGTGGTCCGAAATGTAAATTTTCACATTATTATACTGTATGTATTTTGCATTATACTAACAGTATATTAAGCTGTTCTGCGTTGTATCAAATTATAATAGTATAGGCCCTATTGCATATTATAATGATAATATTACAGTGTATCACAGAAGTGAGTACACGCCTCACATTTCTGCAGATTTTTTCATAGGGTAGGCTATATACATGGGACATCATTAAAGAAATTTCACTTTGACACAATGAAAAGTATCCAGTGTACAATTTATGTAACTGCTCTCTCAAAATAATTCAAAATACAGCCATTAGTATCTCAAAATGTACCAAGAAAAGAGAGTAGCCTACACCCCTATGTTAGGGTTCCATAAAGGGCATGGTAGTGGGACTAACGTGGTTTGGTGCTGCATGAATGCTGCCAACACTGGGAAGCTGCATTTCACCAAAAGAAACATGAATGTCAACATGCACTGTGACTACTAAAATAGATCATGATCCTCTCTGTGGAATTTTAACATATGGGGCAGGGGCTCTCTTTAGTTGGTACATTTTGAGACATCAATAGCGGATATATTGAATTCTTTTGAGTGAACCATGAATTGATTGATTATATACATTTTGTATACCAGCTACTTTCTTTAATGTTGGCCCATGAAATAATATAGCCTATTCACAAATCTGCATAAAAGTGAGGGGTGTACTCACTTCTGTGATACACTGTAACTTGTGAAACATAGCACAGAAACATAATATGCTTATCAGAAAATGTAAAAATGTTGAAATCTGAAAATAAAAAATGGGCATCAGCATTCAAAAAAACATTGATCTAAAATGTACTTGTAACCAGGCAGCTGTTGCCCAATGGTTAAGGACATTGCCTTTAAATCAGGGAAATGAATTGCACCCTTCCACTCCTACCTTTCCACACCTAAACACTTGTCTGACAACCACGCACCTAACTTTCACTGCTCAAGAGACTGTAACTAGTACCCTGTACTTAAAACTCTAATGCGCATATTTTGGTTATGTATGATAGAAAATATTCCAGTTGGGTTCTTGGGTTCATTTATGGACATTTCTTTTTTATGTACCCCGTCTCATTGGACATTTTTTAGCGTAATTGCTCTCAGGCAACGAAGTCACTTTCAGTGAGGTGGAATTGTGCAAAATCATATAGACATTTTTCATTGACAGAGAAATATAAACTTTCTAGAAAAATAGGCCTATAACATTACATGTTAAATAATTTATCCTACCACTATGTAAAAAGAACAATTATAACAACTGTGACATTGTAACACTGCAGTATTCATCATATACGGTTGACCAAATAGTCTTTTTTTTATTCAGTGTAAAATGTATCAAAATACGTTGACATTAGAGCAGATGTGCACTGTGATGGAGTGACCATCACAAGGTTTGTGCAGTAGAGGGTTAAACGTAGGGGTGTGCAACCTGGCGATAGTAGGTGAAGAACGAGAACGGGTAGGGTTGTAGACAAAGTGGATTTTGTAAACAAAATCTGCCAAAGTGAAGAAATCATACTGTATAGATTTCCTCGGCCAATGAAAGTAATAACTTTGTAACAATTCACCTTTACGTGAGGGGAAAAGCAACAACGCTAAAATTTACACGGCTGGGTCGTTCTACACAAATATGGCAGATCAGGATAGTAAATAGTCAAGCGACACAATCATAAACTCTTCAAATAGGTGGCAGCAAGTATGCACACATGACACAACACATCAGTGAGATTAAAAGAAAAAAAAAACAATTTGCATTTCATATTTAAGTCATATGAAAAGGTGATTATGGGAACCCTTGGGTTGTAGTAATCCAGATTTTATGTTAAAAAAAATCGTGATATGCCATTTTTTTGCCCATTAAACGTGGTGCAGTAGAGGGTTGTGCAGCAAGTTGTGCAGCAGAGGGTTAAAATAACTAAGTTCCGATGGATAAAAGCGTTACCTACGTGTAAGTATTATGTAACAGTAATGTAATAGTAGGCCTAATTATCATATTTACATTAAAGGCTAATCAATGTGAAGGATGAAAACATATGTGCTGACCCAGAGACCGAGGAAATCAAGGATATTATGGACAACGTGGACACTCTCTGGGCCAAACAAATGACTTTCAGCTCTTTCACTGGTGCGTGCGCATTACTCTACTGTCATTTTTACCCTGAGAGGAAGGGGTGTTAGGATACTGTAAATGGTCTGTTTGTTTCTTTGAAAATGTGTTAAATTAACCCCTTGAGACGCGGATTTATACATTTGTTGTTACTAGTATGGTAATTACCAAGTCGTGGTGCATTAATAAAGGGCCTGTGTTGTGTCATAGTATTGTAGTGCTATGATAAGTACATTTCAATGACTCTTACAGCGTGCCACTGGAGGTACGGCGCACATTAAGGGGCTAATGAAAAATAAATAACGTAGTCCATATTGGCCATATTTAGTTTAGCTTTTTCAAAAAGAAACAATTCCTTCTCTTCATTTCAGCTGACTTCAAGTATGAAGAATGCTGTTTTAGTCATAACATCAAGTCAATTCCTCCTAACTCTACAAAAGCCTATAAAATCACCCATCGCAAATTCCCACGCAAGGCGGTCATGTGCGTATTGTAGCACCTCTCACTTTACACTTTCATAACTATGTAAATTCAGTTGTTTTTGACATCCTCCTCATCTTGTTTTTATTGTCTTAAAAAGCCTGCACAGTACTGAGAATGTAAAGATATGTGCCGACCGAGACGTCAAGCAGATCAAGGACATTATGGCCAGTGTGGACAATGGGTGGGCTGACCAGATTGCTGTCAAATCATTTGGTGAGTGTGTCTTTTTGTGTTATTCTGTGTATACCTTTCGTCCACTTGAATGTATGGTCATATGAAAATATGTATGCTCATAAGTAAACAGATTACAAAGCATGGCTCAATTTTGAAAGCCATGCATTTTTGTTGTCAATTGCTGTTTTAGATGGTACTGGACCAGATGAATGCTGTTTCCGTCACTACAGCGAACCCATACCGGCTAATGCACTTAAGGCTTACAAAATTACCCATCCAAGCTGCCCAAAAATGGGTGTGATGTGGGTATTCCTCATTTCATCACTCATAAAACCTTCCATATTAATAGATGTTCATTTGTTTAGTCTTTATATCCTTTTTTTCCTTCACATTAAAAGCCTGATCACTTTCATGGACAAACACGTGTGTGCCGACCCACAGCTGAAGCAGGTGCAGGACATTATGGATCGCCTGGACAATATGGCCAAACGGGTTTCAGGCCATGTTGTTCGGTCCGGTGGAGGTGGACGTAAGGTTTATAAAGGTATACTATACTAGTAGTAGCAGTGGTGTAGTCTACGTAGAATGCGGGTATGCAGAGCATACCCACTTCTAAATTTCAGGGATTTCAGTATACCCACTTAAAATTGATTGATCCATTGCTTTGAAAACCACAAATATATACAGTATACCCACTTCAAAATATACAGTATACCCACCATAAAAAGTAGACTACACCACTGAGTAGTAGGAACTTGAATAATGTAATTGGCTTTACATCAAAAGCGGTCGCCTAGTGGTAAGGTCTGTAGTTCTGTAAATTGCAAGTTCAAATCCCACCTGAATCAGTTGAACTGTCTTCATTGTCCATGCAAGATGAGTGTCTGATGAGTCTACAGGTATGCCAATCAGAATAACTGTAGAATGCCTTGGATTGCATTATTAAATCTAATACTTGTGAGTATATTCTAAGTATACTTTAAGCATACATGTAGGCCGAGGTATATTTGAAATACTTCATATGGTAGGCTATACTTTTACAGACTTAAAATCTTCCAATTTAGTCCGAAGAAGAATTAAGTTGATAGGCCTATTTTCAGTACCCTGAAAGGACATGGTCTGCATATTACTTTGTTCACTGATGTATACAATACATATTGACCTTGAAGTATACTACGTTTACATTGAAGTGTACTCCGACACACTCCTTGTGAATGAAAAGCAAGTTTCGATTGTAATTTCAAAAGCAGCCTATTAGTGTTCATAAGGGGAGCCAGGTAGCAGACTCATTGTGCTGCAAGCGTGTTAAAGCACTGCTTTAGTAATGCTCCAGCACACTAGTGCAATGAAGCGCAGTTTAAATACACTTTAAAAGTATAGGCCTACTTTAAGCCAGTGTCTCTTAACTGGGTTGGGACCCAAAAGTGTGTCGCAGACGGTTCCTGGGTGGGCAGCTGAGCTGTGGTGTAAAAAAAAAAATGAATTGACCCTTTTATTGCCGGTCACAAAATTGCAACAAGATGCGTCATTGAATACATGACTGTGATGTCAAACAGCCAACGAAACAAAGTACTCCTCTCCAATAGCTGATAAACATGTTGTATGTAAGCATACAATGCAAATGCTGATGCATATTACCAAATGAATGGTAATTATTTGAAGGTTCCAAAGCCACGACAAAATATTGGGTCACAACATAACAATGATGGAAAATTGTGGGTACAAAGACTATTCCAGTTAAGAACCACTGTTTTAAGCTTGTGTCTTTTTTGCCTGGGGTGGCTGTTGCTGTCCTGGTGCTGGCTCTCTGCTCTCTTTTTTTGGTATATTTATTATGTTTTCATCATGTTTTGTTCATGTTTATATTTTAAAAATATGTTTTATGTGTGCAATGTATTTGTAGTGAGAATAATGTTATTATTGAGTAAATTGAGTAAAAATAAATGTGTAGTCTTGTTATAGTTTCAGCAATAACATTCAATATTCTCTTTTAGATGATGTTGGACCGAACAACTGCTGTTATCAATTTTACAGCAAGGCCATTCCTGCAAGACAGATAAAAGACTATAAAATGACCCATGTCTCCTGCCCCAAACCAGGGGTGCTGTAAGTTTGTCCGTTTCTCTGTTTTCTCCCTAAAACAATTATAACAAACTCAATATTCTCTTTTAGCTGGTGGTGGAGTGTTCGCTGTATGCTGTTTACAATTGTCCAACAAGTCAATCAAGCCAACTGCAAGCCGGATAAAAGACTATAGAGTGACCCATCCCTCCTGCTCCAAACCGGGAGTGATGTAAGTTGTTGTTTACAGTATATATTATTTCAATAACAACACATTTTACTTAAAAGCAACACCAAGTAGTATTTATCTATGGCTGGTTTAAGCACTAGATGTGTAACTGTCTCTCATAGACTACTAGAGAGAAGTTTCACTTAACTCTGGTAATTGTACTTGGTACTGTTATTACTTGAAATTAACCCTCCTGTTATCCTCAGAATCTGAGGCTCAGATTTAGGTTACATTCGTGATCCTTGGGGTCATTTTGACCCCGGTCACTTAAATGTCCAAGTTACAAAATCAGTAGAAGCAAAAACATTTGCACCGGTATATGCCTCAGATATTTACTGTTGCTCTGTTGGGGACATAAAAAGCCAAATTGACCCCATGGAACACAGATGTAACCAAAAGTTGTAGAGCACTTAGGGAAAACATTTTTGTGGAAATATCACTTTTTTCACATTGACCCCATATATTCAGGAAAAGTCATCAGATATGAAGCAAAATAATTATGTATTTCATATATTTTTCAGCCGTTAAACATTGAATGGGGTCAAATAGACCCCAAGGATAACAGGATGGTTAATACATATGGCCTGGACTGTGGCTCAAACGGCCAAGGCACCATAGAGTTATGTCAGGGTGGACGGAAAGGTTTGATACAGTCCGAGGTCATTTCCTGATCCAAACGTATAAAATGTAGCTTTGCTGCTTTAAGTTGATCAACCACATGAACAGATTTTGAAAACAGTGTTTTTTAAACCACTTCAGTGTTAGTATTCCTACTTTTCATACAGTTTGATTAAGGTTATTTATCTCAATATCTTTCTTGTTTTTATCCACAGCCTCACTACTGTCGGCAACAGAAAACTTTGTGCCAACCCAAATGTGATGCAAGTCCAGGCAATTATGAAGAAAATCGACAATCTGTTTGGAGCTCAAACCCCCACTGGTGAGTAGAGTCCATCAACACGCTACCAACTATTTGCATACACAATATTTTTTTTTTATCTCAAAATCTACAATCTGTTTGGCAGACCTGAAATCCTTTTTTTGTGATAACATATTGCTATTACAGTTTTTGAAAGGGCAACATGATTATTCTTCACTAAAATGTCATCAAAGTGTGTAATAATAATATATATATATATATAAAAGAATAAAAATAATAATAATAATAATAATAATAATAATAATAATAATACCCTTCCATTCTGCTGCTGTGACACCTTTACACTCCAGAAGAGGCAGGCTGCAGTATTTCCTCCTTCTTTTCTTAATGCACTCTCCCCTTTGCCTTTCTCTTTGGGTGTTGCATTTTTATCTTATTTTCTTTCTTCAACATCAACATGGCGATCACAAAGTACGTTAAGGTAAACTTGGCACATTGTTTGATAATGTTTTTGATTCATAGTCACAGGGATTCATGACTTTCTTTAACAGCTTGGTGTGTTCTTGTATCTTGCACTGGTTAGTCTGGTCTGTGGGTGTTAGCGGCATCCCCACAGACCTTATTTCAACACAAAAAAAACAGCATATGGGCTGTACCACTGTGTGTGTGTGTGTGTGTGTGTACATGCGTGCATGCGTGCATGCGTGCATGTGTACGAGTGGATGAGTAAAGTGGAGGCTGGCTCAGTGGCAGGGGCAATCCAAAGTCTGCTTCATGGTCATTTTTTTACTCTACAGTACAATCAGAGGGCTGCTGTTCAAACTATTACAGCAAACCCATTCCTGCCAATGCTGTAATAGCCTACAAAATGACCCATCACAGGTGCCCTCGAATGGATGTGATGTGAGTGTTCCCCATCTGCCTAGCAACATCTTTCGTTTTCTCTTGCTGTTGTGTGATGTTTGTTTTGTCTCCATAATCTTGTTCTTGTTTTATCTCTAAGCCTGATCACTGCAGAGAGAAAACACATTTGTGTCGACCCACAACTGCAACAGGTGCAGGACATCATGGAGCACCTTGACAATGGGGGTAATTTATTTACCACTGACTTTCGTCAATTTTACAATGGGTTTATATTGCAAACATTGTAACATAATTTTGCTTTGATGTAGACTTGTGATAGATTGATTTCGCTTCACACACAAGAGGAGCATTTGAAATCCAAACTCATTTGAAGTAGGCTGCTTGTTGGGCATGTTTCCCAAGTGCAATAACAGCTTGTCCTTGTCCACAATGAATTCAGATGAACAACAACGTTTTAAGGAGAATGTTGCAGCAGATTTCTGAATGCTTGAAAAGGATTGTGAGTTAGTACTCAAAGCTAACAACAGTCAAATAAAATGTTGACATATACAGTACAGTATGTACGCATTAAAAGCTGACTTTTTTTCTGTCACTAGTGTTCCTACAAGTGTGGTATTACACATGCAAGCAGATGCAATTAAAGAGACAATCTGCTGAGAACAAATTGGGGACTTAGGCCCCTTAAAAGCCAAACTTTGAAATAAACAAAAATAACTTTTTGGTCCACTTACAGTCTGGTTTGCTTAAAGTGAATATACCTTGGTTGCTTTGAAAAGCAGAAGGGTCTTAAAGACCACCTACTACCTCTTAGCATGTGCCGTAGAATGTTGTATCTCTTAGAATTCGCCATAGTTTTCACTTAAGCAGACAGATTTAATTCACTTGATTATTCCTGAAATTACAATCTTTAAGGTTCACACATTGGTATTTCAATGCAATTCAAGGCATCAAGGTACCAGAGATGGCTTCTCCCGATGGTCTGTTTGACTGCTGTTCTGAGTCACAGTTCCAGAGTGATGAGATCATTCCAGACCAGATTCAGAGTTATAGGAGAACCAGCAATTGGTGCTTCATCAGGGGTATTAGGTAAGTCTGAGTGCTCCCTCTTACATCACATTGAAACATTGTCCACTTTAACCCATTGATGCCTAAAACTGCAAAAAAAAAAAAAAAAAAAAACCTGCTGAATGCTAGACGGTAAAGGCCTAAGCCTTTTTTCTGCAAAAAGGTACTGTCAGCCTATCAAAACCTAAATATCTCAGCCTCTGAAGCACATAGAAACATTAACTAAAGTATTTAAAATCTAAGTCCGTCACTCTGCATTAGAGCATCTTTATCCATCCCTAACACACCAACATTTTTAATCGTAAATATTCTCTAATTTCACAAGCCTAAAGCGGCGTCATGCAGCTCCTGGTTCAATGTTGCACTTTACAGCATCCAGCATCAATGGGTTAAACTACCAACTGTAAGATTTGCCTTCCCTTCAATTGCTAAAATGAAATTTGAATATGTGAAATAAACGGACAAATGAGGAATTTCAAACCACTAATGTCCACGATTAGTTAACCCCTTTGCGCAGAGCCAATGTTATAACCTTACTATCCCCAAAACTCTAATGACCAAGTCTTAATCTGTTACTGGATCTTGGTAATATCATAGCAATTGCATAGTTGTTATGATGTAGGTGAGTATTTTCTGCAATGAGTGAATGGGCCCACTGGCAGGCCCATTTGCACTAGTAGGGCTTTCAGGCCGACCAGAACGGAGCCGGAGCTGGTGCCCGCACCAGTCGTTCGGCACTAAAGTGCTTATCTGCGAACCCCCCGTGTTCATACCAAGGCTCTGTCTCTGTCATTTCGTGAAGTATTCACGAAAAAAATAACTTTAATTTTCGTGGTGCATTCACGTTATTGCCCGTTTTTCGTGGTTGGGCAACGAAACACTGCCTATTCATTTGAATTGCCCCACTGCTGCTATGGTTATCCAAGCGTCTGCAGGGGCGGGGAGGGGGTGCTGACAGAACACTGCTGATACACTCGGGACTCACTAATTCGACGCCCTTTCGGTACTTACGCCTTATGTCATACGACCCTAAACCTAAACCTAACCCTAACCTTAACCCTAAACCTAAACCTAACCCTAACCACCCTAAACCTAACCCTAACCCTAAATTGCTTGTTTTAAATGTTTGATTACCATGTGACGGTACCGAAAGGGCGTCAAACTAGTGGGTCACTAGGCAGCAGTCGGGCAATTCAAATGAATAGGCAGCGTTTCTTTGCAATAATGTGATGGCACCACGAAAATTAAAGTTATTTTTTTCTTGAATACTTCACGAAATGAAAGAGATATGGTTGGTCATACCAGGCTCTGAACTTTTTCCGCACGTGACTGTGTTACCCGGATAAACCTGCTGACAGCCACGCTGCGTCACGGTTCACGGAGGAAAACCTAGTATTTTGCGGTTTGCATTGCCAAAGAAAATGGAATCTTGTACAAGAAGCACAACTAGCTGGTGTGGCCAGGAGTGGCACTGCAGCTATGTTATCACAGCCAAGTAAATAATGAATGGGTGCCAATGGGGCTGTACCCTTCTCATAGAACTTTCTGCCCGTGTGATTTTTTCCCTGGAAACAATGGAGTTGCGTTCGATAGATATGAGTAAGTGAAAGCATTTGCCGACACGTTTGCATCTTGTCAAGTGTTACATTCGTGAAAATTACCCTTATTTCAACTATAGCAATGACATAACACGTGACAATCGACTTTACGGCACTACGCCATTTGTTTTGTAGTTTTAAGTCTGACTTCAGATGTCGATGTGTTTAAAGTTATGTTAGGATTGTTGCGGACACCTGTTATTTATTGCATTTAAGGTGGTGGAAAAGCGGCATGTGTACATGGGGTAAAGGAAATGACTGCGCTCATCCTTAAGAATTTGGGCACCTTCAATTAACATGTTGGACGGCGGTGGGGGGTTTTGAGGTGTGTGACCGTAGATGTCTCTGCTAGGATCAGTCAGAGTACGTCTCTCGTCAGCTCTGGTCGTGAATAGTCGCAAAGATTCCTCAGCCAGCAGGTATTAGCCGAATGCTAGCGTGTTGCAGGACAAAACTAACACGTCTTTGGGAGAACAAAGCCATGTCAGGAACCTTTAACTTCACTTCTAATACAACGTTCATGATAAGGTACAGAATGTGCACACATCTTTACAAACCAGAGAACAGAACCGTCACAAATCCCTGCTGAGCCATTTAGCCCAATAGGCTCCCATTCATCTTTTACTTGGCTGTGTTCGCCAACGGGGCTATAATGGGAATCAATGAGAGGAGCCCTATCTCGCGCCAGTCGTAAAGTCTTCACGAAAAAAATGGGGGAATTTCTGGGGGAAATTGTGTACAAGGACGTGGTGAATTCACGATATTGCCCGTGTTTCGTGGTTGATTTACGGTTTCAGTCTCGTGGTTGATTTACGATATGCATTGAAAACTACGTGGTTGATTTACGATATGCATGCGTTGGCATTTGCGCATCGCTTGAATTCCGGTGCATATAACAAAAGCTGCCACACCGGCCGCCTCCCGATTTAAAACACAGCTGATAGCCTGATTACACTCATGCCCGTAGCCCTACTCCACACCGCTGATAGCCTGATTACACTTCATTTTATTATTGCCCGTGTTTCGTGGTTGATTTAAGATTTAAGATTTGGCATTTGAAAACTACGTGGTTGATTTACGATATGCATGCATGTAGTCTACAACTTCTGTTTAAAATGACACGGGGAGACTCATGCCCGTAGCCCTACTCCACACCGCTGATAGCCACACCGGCCGCCTCCCGATTTAAAACACAGCTGATAGCCTGATTACACTCATGCCCGTAGCCCTACTCCACACCGCTGATAGCCTGATTACACTTCATTTTATTATTGCCCGTGTTTCGTGGTTGATTTAAGATTTAAGATTTGGCATTTGAAAACTACGTGGTTGATTTACGATATGCATGCATGTAGTCTACAACTTCTGTTTAAAATGACACGGGGAGACTCATGCCCGTAGCCCTACTCCACACCGCTGATAGCCTGATTACACTTCATTTTATTATTGCCCGTGTTTCGTGGTTGATTTAAGATTTAAGATTTGGCATTTGAAAACTACGTGGTTGATTTACGATATGCATGCATGTAGTCTACAACTTCTGTTTAAAATGACACGGGGAGGGAGTGACATAAGCCGCCTCCGGATTTAAAACACCGCTGGTAATTACACTCCTGCCCGTAGGCTATCTTTGAATTTACATGAAGCCGCCCACCGGCGATTTGAAGCCACGGGTAGGACTACTGCGACAGAAGATTTGAGTCTCGTGGTTGATTTACGATAGGCCTATGCATGCGTTGGCATTTGAAAACTACGTGGTTGATTTACGATATGCATGTAGTCTACAACTTCTGTTTAAAATTACACGGGGAGGGAGTGACATAAGCCGCCTCCGGATTTAAAACACCGCTGGTAATTACACTCCTGCCCGTAGGCTATCTTTGAATTTACATGAAGCCGCCCACCGGCGATTTGAAGCCACGGGTAGGACTACTGCGACAGGGCGGTGGGTTAGGGTGCGGGGTTGTCCACCCGAAGTCCGGACAGATGGTCACCCTATGATCATGCCCAGACGTTGATGCTCCACTGATGGTGATGCACGCACCACTCCTATTCACCTTTTCTCTGAAAGATGCTGATGCTGATGTAGGCCTAGTCACCACATTGACCAGTGGTTTTCAAAGTGTGTGTGTGTGTGTGTGTGTGTGTGTGGGGGGGGGGGGGGAGGGGGGGGGTCACAAAGTGTTGATTACTGTATTATTTTATGTGTTCTTTCTATCTATGGGGTTGTAGGTTTTAATCCCACCCTAACCTCTCCCTACACCTCCATCCATGGCTGAAGTGCCGTTGAGCAGGACACCTAACCCCAAGCATTGCTAGAGGGACTTTAACCTTGAAAAGTAATACCGGCAATTCATAATGTAATGTTTAAGCCTTTAAATGGGATAGAAGAATTGACTATGAATATTAGGCTATTAAAGACACACTATACATTTCATATGCAAGAACCTACCAAGTAAAGAAACTCACACGAGAGGCATGTTCAAACATTCAAGTATTTATTTACAACACAAACATACACATGCAGCAGTGGAACAAAACAAAAAAGCCCCCCCCCCCCCCACACACACACACACATACACACACACAGCACATTCCACTGGCTGAATAACTCACAGCAATCACTTAGTTCTTGGTGGAATGGCAATAGCTTAACAGAGTTTTTTAACAGTTTAATTTAAATGTTGTGTTTTCTGTCCTGGGTGCTACTGAGGGCATGAATGCCAGTGCTGCTGCTGGGGGTGACATGGATGGCACTGCTGCTGCACTGGAGATCAGGATGGAGGAGACAGAGGAGAGCAGGACAGAGAGAGGCTGTTGGTGTGTTGGAGAAAGCAGGAGAAAGGAGACAGCTGCGGGTGTCTTGGAGGAGATGATGGAGGGAATAGGGATAATAAGTAAATATACAGCAGTTATAACTTCATGCTGTCTAATGTTCCTTGTGTCAATATCATTTTAAGAAATGTCCCATTTAAAGAAACACTTACAAAAATGCAGACAAGTGAGAAATGTACTCACTTCTTTTATATACATACTACAGTAATTACAGAAGATATCAAACATTGGTATTCAAAGTATTCTTTCAAAACACTTACCAAGGAATGATGATTGATGATTCCAAACCGTCTCAGATTAAAGAACTAGAAAGATGACAAAGACAGAAAATGGATTAGGGAAAGATTAGTAGCTAAGGGATACATTAGCATGCCCCTTCACACTCTGTGAGGTAAAACAAAGTAAGTTGGACATTGTGTTTTTCCCATGCAATGTTTGTTTCTCTACACCGTACCTACACTCCGTTTCTTCCTCATCACTGGTGTATGAGAAATCACTGCTGTGTACATCGTCCTCATTCCCGTCATCTCCCTGCCCTTCCTCACAAGATGGCCTATTGGTCCCCTGTGGGCTTAAAACAGCCCTGTAGCTTGCCACAGCAGAAAGATGGACGATTGTCAGGTCATGAAGCCATCTTCGACAGAAGGCAGAAAGGCCCTCATTTTGTGACTCTGCAGATGCAACATCAAAAATACGACGACAAACACATGGCATGTCAGAATACAACCTCCAAGTTGAACAGTGCAGATAAATGTCAAAGAAAGCAAAATTCTCATTTTTTTATTTGATGGTACATATACAGTAGGTTTGACAATTGCAACTTACCTGCCGATGACATCTTTGCTTCTAGACAAGACATCAATCTTTTCAGTGATGTAGTGTGCTGTTCCATCTCCTTCACGAGGATGCCTTTCTCTTCTTCCAAGCGCTTCCTGCGCATCGAGGCCACAAAGTAGGCATGCTTGTCCTCAAGTCTGACTGAAAGGCAAAGAGTAGAGTAGAGTAGAGTACAGACATATTAACAGCATTGTTGTTTCCTTACAAGTGTGAAAAAGTACTAGTAAATTAATCCAGTTTCTGTTGTTTGAATACTAATTAGATGGGCCTGTAACACCCTTGATGGCCCCCACCCCCTGTCACTTTTCCATGTGGTAATTGTCAGTATGTAATTGAAAACTGGCAGTTTCAAGATTTGTAATGGTGTCACTTAAATGTTTGAATGACAAAAAAAAACACTTGAGTAGCCTAAAACAGAATAAATGAACAATTCTCTTACCACTCCCCTGCACATCCCAAGGCCAAAAAACAGCTGGTCCATCTCCTGACAATGATCGCTCCACGGTTCCAATGTCGATTGTCGTTGTTGGCGATGCACTGTTGAAGGTGGCAATGTCTTTAAGAAGCCTGTTCTTAACAACAGTCATCTCGCTCCGCAGACGATGACGCAACTGACCACTGTCTGGAAAACAATCAGAAAATACAAGGACTGAGAGGTTATGCGTAAGCTGCACTAACTAAAAAATCCTGAAATACTTTCTATGGACATTACAAAGATACCATTCTTTCGGTACAGAGCTTGCTTCCTCTGTCGAAGGTTAAGATAGCGGCCCTCTATGTCCTGCTGCAGCTTCAAAGGGCGTGTTCTTACTGTGAATATAAAGACAAACCTGTGAGTTGTCAAAAGTCAATGAATCTGCCAAAACTGTAGCTGGTAAATGTAAGACATTAACATTAGCTCAAGATGAAATGAAATACAATACAGGCTGCCGTTTTCACACCATCATTTCAGTGAAGAGTTTGGAGGATCCAATTTAGGAGGAAAGAAGTATGGGAGAACAGAAAATAATAATAGCTGCATTTACCGCGGGTTGCCCATTCCTGCACTTCAGCAACCCATGCAGCTCCATCAGTGCAGGCCAGATCCTCCTTTTTCTGCTGCTCTTCCTTCTCAGCTTCCGTCAGCATCTTGCATGTCTGGAAAAAGCAATACAAAAATACAAAAAGATACAAAAAACATCCATGAAGGCTGTAGTGCAGTGCAACAGTACCACAGAAGTGTTTCACAAGCAATGTTGCAGCAAAAAAAGACAGCCTCAATGACTGTGAAATGACGGCCTTACCTTGGCATATCGGGAGCACAGGGCTTGTTGCAGTCCAGAGGTTTTCTTCTTGTTCCACCCTAAGGCATGAACAGTCAGCATGTCCACACGTGCTGTCAAAAGACAAAAGAGTTAAAATGGACATGAAGGCCATTGTGCAATGAACAGCAACAAAAGCCCAGAAACATGTAGGCCTATAGCAAGAGGAGCAAATACCTCCTTTGGACATGTACTTTGTTGTCAAAGCACAGCGGGACAGGTAGCTGTTCACTTGCTCTACTTCCTCTCCCGCAGTAGTCCCGGCACCCTCAATGTATTTTGTTTACAGTTTTGTTTCAAATGTTGAGAAATGAAACTGGTGCTCCTCTTCCTGCAAAATGGCAACGTTTAAAATGTGTGAAATAGTAGCAGTGTGTTGAGTAACAGCTCTAAGTGCACTTAATGGCTGAAAGCGACCGGGTGTCATAACAACCTTACTTGCAAATGGGTGAGCGACTTGCAAATTACTGTGTTGACATGAATGGCCCAGCTACACCAGTATTTTCCAGCGGAAAAGGCCAGATTCCCTGCTGTCATGTTGCTGTCTCCACATATATATTCACATGCAATTGTGGTACAAATTAACAATTATAGATTTGGTAGAAATGAAAAACTACAGAGCTGTCTAATGTTTACAATTCTCTCTCTCAGTGACCTCAAAGCTCCCCAGCACTCGCCATGAAGGGAGGCACCATGACGCTGGCCTGATTATCATCGACATTCAAATCTATTTCCAGAATTCATGCTGCCCTTTCACTAATGTTACCTTTTTCATGAGTACACAACCACCATCAAATTCTAAGTATTCATTATGACTGGAAAAATTGCACTTTTCATACATGAAAAAGGGATCTTCAACATAGTCCGCCATTTTGAATTTCCAAAAATAGCCACTTTCAGCTGCAAAAATGACTGCACTCGGACCATACTAGAAAATATTTGTTTATTACTTAGTACACTTTCATGTAAAGACCAAATTTGGCAATATGCAGCCCAGTTTCAATGAGCAGCATAGTTGCAGTACCTTTTTTGACCATTTCCTGCACAGTGTCCCTTTAACATTTACCAAGTACTTTACTCCAGACCTGATTCACAAGGAGGGCTCAGTCTGGCTACCGTGAGGCACATTTTAGTTGTTTTTTGGGTTGATTTCTTTTGTTTTTATTACTATCATTATAGTGTTATTATTATTATTATTCAAAGCTTATTTGTTTTTTTGTGTGTGATTTTTTTAAACAATGCACCTGCCCCCCAAAATCTGTGCACGCGCATGTGTGTGTGTGTGTGTGTGTGTGTGTGTGTGTGTGTGTGTGTGTGTGTGTGTGTGTGTGTAAGGCACATTTTAGTTGTTTTTGTGTTGATTTCTTTTGTTTTTATTACTATCATTATAGTGTTATTATTATTATTATTCAAAGCTTATTTGTTTTTTTGTGTGTGTTTTTTTTTAAACAATGCACCTGCCCCCCAAAATCTGTGCACGCGCATGTGTGTGTGTGTGTGTGTGTGTGTGTGTGTGTGTGTGTGTGTGTGTGTGTGTGTGTGTGTAAGGCACATTTTAGTTGTTTTTGTGTTGATTTCTTTTGTTTTTATTACTATCATTATAGTGTTATTATTATTATTATTCAAAGCTTATTTGTTTTTTTGTGTGTGTTTTTTTTAAACAATGCACCTGCCCCCCAAAATCTGTGCACGCGCATGTGTGTGTGTGTGTGTGTGTGTGTGTGTGTGTGTAAATAAATACTGTAAATAAATACTTGAAATCGTGTGAGTTTCTTCTATAATATCAGTGGTAAATGCACATTAAATGTTAGTGTATACCGTGTCTGTAATAATCCTGGTCAATTCTTCTGGATGGAGATGTAGTGAGGTATCAAACCTACCTATACAATAATAGTCCCATTGAAAATACCGCCCATTGAAAATGAATGGGAGCTCTTGCACCATTCTAGAGTGCCTTATAATAATACAGTAAGAGTAGTGTTAAGAGAGACCATTTAATCAACACTTTGTGACACACACACTTTGAAAACCACTGGGCAAGGTGGTGACTAGGCCTACATCAGCATCTTTCAGAGAAAAGGTGAGTAGGAGTGGTGCATCAGCATCAGTAGCATCAGCGTCTGGGACCCACCGCCCTGACGCAGTAGGCTACATATGCATGTGGATACGGATACGGGCAGGAGTGTAAATTCAAAGATAGCCTACGGGCAGGAGTGTAGCCTAATCACCAGCGGTGTTTTAAATCGGTGGGCGGCTTCATGTCACTCCCCGTGTCATTTTAAACAGAAGGTGGAAATCAGGAAGATGCGCTGCCATTCATCAGCTGCCAAAACACGTTTTAGTTGTAGACTACATGCATGCATATCGTAAATCAACCACGTAGTTTTCAAATGCCAACGCATTCATATCGTAAATCCACCACGAGACTCAAATCTTAAATCAACCACGAAACACGGGCAATAATAAAATGTTTTCGCTTTTCATTGCACCTAACTCCTCACTCCGATATTTTCATTGCACCTACCTCCGCATTCCAATAAAGAAGGCACGAGGGGCTACTTATTTATTCAATCGTTATTTTATTTTATTTTTACTGGGAAGGAGTAGGCCTACGGGCATGAGTGTAATCAGGCTATCAGCGGTGTTTTAAATCGGGAGGCGGCCGGTTCTGTCATGGCTACAGTGCATTTGATGTAGGCTACTTTGATCAAAGGAATGTATCTGCAGTGTTCTGTCGCGGCCGGTGTGGCAGCTTTTGTGATATGCACCGGAATTCTCATCAAGCGATGTGGGACAAATGTATGGCAGGAACCGATATCGATATGCACCGGAATTCGGCTATATTTGATTTACCCCACTGTACGGCAGGAACCGAATTGTTACACAGGTAGGCTATATTTGATTTACCCCACTGTACGGCAGGAACCGAATTGTTACACAGGTAGGCTATATTTGATTTACCCCACTGTACCCTGTACAAGGCGGATGAGAATTCCGGTGCATATCACAAAATTGTTACACAGGTAGGCCATATTTGATTTACCCCACTGTACGGCAGGAACCGAATTGTTACACAGGTAGGCTATATTTGATTTACCCCACTGTACCCTGTACAAGGCGGATGAGAATTCCGGTGCATATCACAAAAGCTGCCGTTCCCTGGTTCTGGTTCTGTCGCGGCCGGTCCCCGCCCCTGTGCAAAAATGCCAACGCAAATGCCAACGCATGCATATCGTAAATCAACCACGTAGTTTTCAATGCATATCGTAAATCAACCACGAGACTGAAACCGTAAATCAACCACGAAACACGGGCAATATCGTGAATTCACCACGTCCTTGTACACAATTTCCCCCAGAAATTCCCCCATTTTTTTCGTGAAGACTTTACGACTGGTGCGTGATACGGTTGATGAGAGACGGCTATCTCATAGCTTAGACAATTTCTGGCATTGCGAACTAACTTTCCGGTTTGCGAAATGCAAATATCTAGAGTGAACGCGGCAGCCGGTTCACGATTAGGTGCGGGAACGGGCTCCAGCACGGTTCTCAGTTGGCCTGAACGCGCTAAAAGAGGCTGCTGTTGACAACCAACCATAGGGTACGTTATTTTTAGCAGCCTTGTGTATTACCCGGCCAAATGTATGCTTTGCAATCACAATGTTATCTATTTCATAAGTAGATAACCATCACCTCATTAGTATTTAGAAACTTACACCTTAATCCATGAATACCGTAGGTAGATTTTCTCCATGTCTTTCACATTGGACCTGAAACAGATAGTCTGACTCTTGTTACTTTTATCTTCAAGCTTCACCACAAAAAATGGAAGAGAGTTCTGTGGAGACCCAGACGATGAATACATTCAGAGTATTATGAAGAAAGTGGACTATTCTGACAAGAATTACATCAGTCCCCTGAAACATTTCTGCCTTGTACCCACAGCACATTAGAATTGCCATGCTATACTCGCAACAGCCACCAAGTCAAGAGAAAGAGTTTTTTTAGTCAATTTGTTTGTTTGATAGACGTATGACGTTCATTATGTCTAAAAGTTAAACCAATTCTTAGTTTCTTTTGTTTCAGGACTCTTCAGATTTTTTCTTTGTTTATTCGCCCACGAAAGTTTTGGGCAGAGCCCTTCTTCAGCGTGAAACGTTCGTTCGTTTCCTTCATTCATTTATGTTTTATGTTGGATTCAGCACCATGTTAAGAACTGTTACAATGTTTAGGTGATAGTGTGAGTGTGTCCTCTCCACTTTTGAAGTTTCTTTTGTTTCAGACATGTAAAAGTTTTATTTTTTTTACCTGACATGTTTCACCGTCGTCGTTGTTTAATTGTTTGGCTTCTGGGGCCTTCAGTGTGAGAAGAGACAGGAAGCTAGTGTGAGAGAGCCGTGGCCTACTGTAGTGGTTAGAGAGCTGGTCTTTCAATCTAGGCATTGCCAGTTCAAATCCCCCCTGACCTCGCCATCCATCCAAGTGCCCTAGAGCAAGGCACCTAACCCCACATTGCTCCAGGGACTGTAACCAATACCCTGAAAAATAATAATAAGTAAGTCGCTTTGAATAAATGAAAGCGTCAGCTCAATGTAATGTAATGTAATAAAGAGAGAGGTGGGCAGGGAAAGGGACTCAAACTCAGGTCCCCATGGGCATCCAAATCCACCCATGGACGGGTGCCCCTAACGCATTGTGCCACAGAACCCTGAGGGTTTTGAATCTTTATTACTTCAGTTGTTTTGCTTCAAGCTTCAAACCAAGCCTTATGTAGATATAGCTATGGCCATTTACAATGGTGAATTAAGCAAACACACACATACTCTCACTCACACTCACACACACACACACACACACACACACACACACACACACACACACACACACACACACACACACACACTTTGTAAATACTTTTTTTTTCTTGAGAGGAGTTGGGAGAGCATCAATGCGAAAAAGTGCTGGTGGTGGTGGGGGGGGGGGGGTTTGTGGTAGGATGGGGGGCATTTCTTTGTATATATGCTGTATGCAGTCAAGCTCTCATGGATTTGTGTGGTCATCCCATACCAAACATAAAAGCATAGTGTCAGGTAGCTAAACACACAGAAAGGAGTAGACCTATTTGTTGCGATATTCAACTGTGTCCTGTATGTATCTTTACTAATACTGTAATTACAATACACACAATGGGTGAATGTATCATCAAATGACTACTGTACACACATTGCACAACATTAAAAAGTTAAACGGGGGCCGATGAACAGTGTTGCCAGATTGGGCGGTTGCCCGCCATTTATCGGCCATTTGGCATTTTTTTCTGCAGTTTTATGCCCATAGAAATGAAAGCAATTTGTTGAAATTGGGCGGAATTTAGGGCCTCTTGGCGGTTTTTGAGCACCTTTTGGGCGGGATTTGATCAGACACATCTGGCAACACTGCCCATGAAGGCACTTTCACATCACATGGATGTTTGCTGCACTGCACATACTGTGCACACCTGTAAATGAATACAGCAGACGTGATATGGCACACTATGCTTTTAATAAAAACATCAGCATTTCATGACCGTGTTGTGTTTTCACTTGATGTATCACAGTACCGTATATGTTTTTTTTTTTTAAACCCTACAAATCAGGACAATTCATGAGTCTTTTTGAACTTTGTAGAGGCAGGGGATTGTAGGGCCAACAGTTTTTTGTGGCAGTCCTAACAATGGACCTCTTCTTACTTTCCAAGCGAGCAGAGGCCCGCAATCCTGGATGCCTTGTCACTCAGAGCAGGAGGGTTGGTTCACAGTAGACTTGCACCATCTGGTGGACACCATAAGTATCTGTTTTAGGCCCTCCTATCACTTGTCAATATCCATTTCTAGGGAAGTCATGGATAAGCGGCAAGGGCGTTAGAGTTGTTCGACTCCCGACCCGCCCCTTAATGCGCGCCGTACCTCCTGTGGCACGCTGCAAATGCCTTAAGTGTCTTAAGGGGTTAATACATGCAGACAATAAACTGATATTATTAGCGCTCTTTCCTGGAATGGTGCCATGTGAAGTGGAGCATGATTGTGGAGCATAACAAGTTTCCTACCAGGCAATCACAAATGGGTGTGTCACTGTGTTTTCCAGTTCCCTGAGGGAATGATCTAAACAAGGAGGCTCTGACCATGTGAACAAATATTTATAACAGTGCATATCATTCAACATTACAAATTGGGTTTTCCAATATTGGGTTTTCCAGTAGGGCCATACTGTACAATCTCACAGGTCCAAAACAAATCTCTACCTCCCAATCCCTTTCTTTTGCTTGTGACCTCTGTGTCGCCCTACCTCGGTGGAGAAAATAATAAAAATGTCCCCGCTGCCATCTAGACGTGAGCAACTTCATTGCACATCGTGACCTTTGAATTTTGATTTGTGACATATTGAATAATACTGGTTTCATCAGTGACGTCTTGCCTCACATCACGAGGACACAGCAAGTAACAGGAAAGGATGGAAGGTACCAGTTTGAACGGTACCCAAGGCAATCTGTGGATGTTTCCCACCCATTTCCTGAGGGGAAGTGAGGTTTGTCCTAGTTCCTTCCCCTCTATTTAAAGGGCCGGCTGAAAGCCATCCAAAAGTGTAAACCTGCGCTCACACAACATTATTGAAGGACAATGAATGGGAAGTCTTTGAAGAAGGGTAGTCATGGCTCTTGAAATACAAAATGGCAAGCAAAAAAGTGAAAGCTTGAAAGCCCAACTGGGAAACTCCAACTCCCATTGTCATTGTCATTGTGATACAGCACTCCACAGAAGTGTTCACTGCAGACTGCACACAATGAAATTGCATTTATGTCTCACCCGTGCAAGGGGCAGCCCCCAGTCCCAATGGCGCCCCAAGGGAGCAGTGCGGCGGGACGGTACCATGCTCAGAGTACTTCAGTCACGGAGGAGGATGGGGCAGAGCACTGGTTAATGACTCCCCCCCACCAACCTGGCGGGTCGGGAGTCGAACCAACAACCTTTGGGATACAAGTCTGACACCCTAACTGCTTACCCATGACTGCCCAATGGTGCTGGAGCATTATTTATAAGAAAAGGAAAATAATGTCAGAAAGGGACATGGGAAAGGCAAGTCTTCCCTCTACTGAGCTAGGACATTAGAACAGCGGCTCTCCACCTCTTTTCGAACAAACATCCCCTTGGCCTCATCATGAGTCTCCCAACACCCCTTGACCTAAGAATAAGCCTGCCAATGCCCCCCTTTGGCATTAAAATAAAATAGACTTACGGCATCTGAGCAACCCCCTTCTCAGTTCAATTCTTTTCAATGCCCCCATAGTGCTCCCTAACGTCCCCCGGGGGGCTGTAGAGCCTTACAAAATTTGACCAGGATAGTTTTCTTATCTTTGTACAATAGTAGTGTGATTGTTCTGTGTTGCTCATGTTGGTCCGAAACGTCTCGACATGAAAAGGGATTAAAAGGGAGGTCATCAGTGTGCGCTTCAACCTTTCTTTCTTTACATTGAACTTTTACATTTTGAGTCTGCACCTTGCTAAAATAGATGGGTGTGAGATATGAATGAAAACCTATGGAAAGTATCATTCTGCTAATCACAGTGCCTGTTGACATGCATGTTTCTTTAGGTGTAATGCAGATTTTCAATGTTGATGACATTCATACACCCCCAAACCATGTCAGTCAGCCACTACCATGCTTGACTAGCCAGATGATGGACTTTTTTCCCACCACACATGCTTGACACCATCTGAAGCCAATTTGTTTATCTCGTGGCCTCAGAGATGAACAGTCCAAGGATATGGATTACTGGAACCATGTTGTGTGGTCTGATGAGACCAAGATAAACAAATTTGCTTTAGATTATGGTGTTCGAAACTTCACCCACCCGCCTTTGTTCTTACTTTATTTTCCCACATACTCTATGACAGTGTTTCTCAACAGGGGTGCGTGGCTGATAAATAAAATTATGTAATATAATACATATTTGTCTAAACTGATAAGTTAATGCTAGTCAGTGGAATCTTTCATCTGCCATTTACGCAAAATAAAGTAAATATAGGTCGCCCCAGCTAGCTGCAACTTCGAGCGTAGGTCGTGTGACGTTTCCAAGACGTTTCCAAGTGTGTTACTTTTCTAAGCTTGTGTGGTATCGGATGCGATACCATGTTACGGCTTGTTGGTTTGGGGTGCCTTGAAATTTTTCATAAATTGAAAGGGTGGCTCGCCTTAAAAAAGGATGAGAAACACTGCTCTACAACACCATTTTGCCATTACAATCTTAGTCAGTGCCTGTGTTTACCTGAAGCAGCAGTGTCTTCTGAGTAAAAGCTGCTGATTTGTCCTAACCACATGCAAGATCTCCATCTCAGGCTTGCAGGTCTGTAGAGACTCAGCTTGTCATTTCGTCTTCTGGTCTACTACTCTGTGGGTGTAAACAGGTGGTTAAGACAATGTGAGAAAGCGTTACGTTCGAGATAAGTACTGTACATGTGACCACAGCGCACACAACCAGACCTTGGTGGGCAATAAGCAGATTAGAAATGTACAACTGACAAAAGTTATTTTGTTCTTCAGTGACTTTTGCTGAACTTGAGGAACTCATAAAGATGTGTCTCAAAGTGTAAAGCAAATGTTTCTTTTCTTACTTTTTTTCCAGTAGTGAACTGAACGCAGGTTTGAGAGAAATGAAGTTGAGGATAGAGTCCCCTCCAGAATACTTGGAACACCAAGACAAATTATTTTGTTTTTGTTATCCACCAGAGACATTTAGGTTTTGCACGAAAACATATGTAATGGTATGGAATAAAAGTTCAGATTGTCAGCTTTTAGTTCCTGATATTTTAATCCAGATATGATAAATAATTTGGGATTCATGGCTGTTTGTGTGACACTGTAGCCTTTTAGGTGGGCAAAAGTATTGGAACAGATCATCTTAAAGGGACACTGTGCAGGAAATGGTCAAAAAAGGTACTGCAATTATGCTGCTCATTGAAACTGGGCTGCCTATTGCCAAATTTGATCTTTACATGAAAGTTTACTAACTAAAAAACAAATATTTTCTAGTATGGTCCAAGTACAGTCATTTTTGCAGCTAAAAATGACTATTTTTGGAAATTCAAAATGGCGGACCATGGAGAAGATCCCCCTTTTCATGTATGAAAAGTGCAATTTTTCCAGTCATAATGAATACTTAGAATTTGATGCTGGTGGTAAGTACTCTTAAAAAAGGTAACATTAGTGAATGGGCAGCATGAATTCTGGAAATAAACAGCTAAAGATTACACACAGTGTCCCTTTAAAGGAAAATAAAATGTTATACTTTTTTGTAATAACTTTCTCACCCTTTCTCACCCATGGACATCAGCAAATGTTCTACAGTATTATTTGTGATACTATTGCAGGCTTTTACTGTGATTTCTTTCCATTTTTCTTTGTTTTGATGGATATTTTCATTAACTCGCCTCTTCGGAAGGTGAAATGCTTACTCTACGTGCTTAAGGTCAAGTAATTGATTTGGCCAGTTAAACCTTTTACTTTACCCCCCTGATTAAGTCCTATATTGCGTGGATACAGCTCCTGAGACACACGTGAGGAAGGATGTGGGGGCTGGTAGGGTTGGACTTGAAAAAAATACGAAGGCTGTCTGAAAGTCCCCCTACCCATGCAGGATGTGAAGATGATGTCGGAACTTTCCGAAATGACTGTCACCACATCTGAGGCCGGGGCAGTGTGATTACGGAGTGTAATTGGCCTGACTTCCAATGTTGCCAGATTGGGCGGTTATCCGATGTTTGGTGTTTTGGTGTTTGGTGTTTTTTTTCTGCAGTTTTGTGCCCATTGAAATCAATGCAATTTGTTGAAATTAGGCGGAATTTAGCGCATTTTGGCGTTTTTTTTAGATCCTTTTGGGCGGGATTTCATCAGACACATCTGGCAACACTGCTGGCTTCTAGGGTTTTCCATCAGGCCAGTGCTCTCATGGTGGAGTGTTGCCCACGATGACTGAAAGCATGACTCCATGTCATTGCTTTCTAATATTGAAGCACAGTTTATTGTATTTACGTATGGATCTGTGTGCTTACACAATGCCATATATTTGTTTAGCATTTATTTGTTAGCTTTATTTGTGTTGTTTGGATCGTTGTGCCTTGTGTTGTGTTGGCGTGTTGCTGTTATAAGTTGACATTTAGCAATATGACCGTCATTCAGAACAATGAAAAATAAGCCATGACCCTTCTTGGGACACTACACAAATAGCCTACACCAGGGATCTCCAAACTAAGGCCTGGGGGTCGGATACGGCCCGCCATGCCCCTTTGATGGCCCTCCACTTCTCTGCACCTCACCATTTGAACAGGCCCAAAGAAGCAATGCTCACAGAAAAAAAGATAAAATATATATTTTTAAGTTAAAAAACACTACTTGAGGCACTCCTTACTAATGTTTAAAAAGCCTTTATTAAATACTGGCTACATGCCAACATTACTAACTGGATACATGACCCAGTGAAGCATTCCCTTTTCTCTTTTTGGTGGATATATTTTTAAGTATTTTATTTTGTTTCTCAACAGGCCTTCCTACAGTTTAATTTTCACTAACCTAGTTTGAATCACGAAAGGTTTCTTGTCTTGATAGTTTCCCATCTCAGAGTAATATAAACAGGCCTACCATTTCTATTATATCACTCAGAAACTGTTAATCGCCATATTTTTCTAACCTTTCCTTGTTATTTTTACATGGATATTAGAAATGAAAAGGAATACCTGTGGTATTTTAAATTTAATAAACATGTGAAGTACTCACTTCTTTTGCAAATCACTTGTAATGATGAACTATTTTGTGCGAGAAATTATGGCTATAACAGGCAGTGGCCTAGTATACAGCCCACGATTGATCTCGAGCCCTGATCAGTCAGCAACGATAATGTGGCCCCCAGAGAAAAAAAGTTTGGGGACCCCTGGCCTACACACTTGTGTGCACGTTCATAGGCAAATGCTGAAAAGTCTTCCGTGCACTGACTGCACACACATCCACAGGAGGTTTGCTTCACTCCGGCTCTGCATGTACATGATAATAATTCTTGCACTTGTCAGTGAGTAGTTTGGCATTGCTGTTGAGTCACACGCAAGGTGAACAAGATGAATGTGTACAGTAATCATTCCATTTTAGTACCATCTCATTCAGCATGTTTGTCAAAAGAACTGCTATGTAAGCAACTGGGCCTCTCCTCAAAGCTTGGAAGAGATCTAAGAACAGACATTCTAAGGCCAGCTAAATCTTAGCTCTGCTTAACTTGATCTGAACTTAAACGAGAATTCCTACCAATGTCAACTTATATTGCTCACACTACTCTTGGCTTGCATGTAGTTTATCTACATTTAAACACACACACACACACAAACACACACACACACACACACACACACACACACACACGCACGCACGCACGCACGCACACATGCACACACACACACACCATCCTAAAAGGTATGCAACATAAGCAGATATAACTCTTCTGGGTGATATTGGAAGTAGGGATGCAAATTATCGATTAATTCATTAATCATTAGTTGATAGTCTTATCGATCGACTTACGATTAATTGATAAGCGGCGTTTTCCCCCCAAAATCTCAATGCTTCTCGGGAAAAAACTATTAAATCTAAACATTTTAATTAAAAATTGAGATAAAATACCACATTTATATTAATTCTATTTCAATTCTTTAATCCAAAGGTGATTGAAATATTCCCACTATGCACACCCCTCTTCACACACACTCTTCACATGCCTATTTCACCTGGGTCACTTGTCAGCTGAATTGTCGATTAATTGCGATTAATGTTTTTTAATCGATTAATGCATTGATCAATTAAAGTCGATTAATCGATTAAATGTTTGCATCCCTAATTGGAAGTATGTCAAGTCAGCTTTTAAAAATGTATAATGTCCCCATAAGAATGAACAGGATCTCAGAAAGGGCTGTACAAAAAACATGGCTGACAAGTCAAGGTAGCATGAGCGATACAACTGCATGTTGAATTTGGCTATTCTCCTTTAGAGTCAGAATTTGGGTAGGCTATAATTTGGACCAGGCATTTACACCATCTTCAGAAACATTGCTGTTCTTGTTGCTGTAACATTTACTTACTTAATCAGTCCCGTCTTGTCAATAAAGGAAACAGAGCCTTCGCCGTGGCAGCTCCACGCCTCTGGAATGATTTGCCCCCCAACATCAGACTCGCCCCCACTACCTCTACTTTTAATTCCAGACTAAAAACGTATTTTTATACTTTAGCATTTGCTTCTTAGTTCTTACCTTTTTGCCCTTTAACACCTTATATATTTATTTTATTTTATTATGTTTATTTTTTTAAACTTTATTTTTATTTGTATTTACCATATATAGGCCTATATTTTTGCTTATTGCCCTTTATGCTGAAAATTGTTTATTATGCTGCTGAAACTGTTTTACTGTTTTGATTAACATTTTAGTTAGACAATGTACAGCACTTTGGTCAGTTTTACTGTTTTTAAATGTGCTTTATGAATAAAATGTACTTACTTACTTACTTGCTTACTTAATTTGATAACGGAGAGGAGGGCCTATAAGACTTTAGTCGGTTAAGACTTTCCTCTCACTATTTTGAGCTACAAGGGGAAACAAATCAGCTAAAGGGAAAAAAAAACCTTCCGCTGCAAGGAGAAGAAACTTGCCCTGAAACCGCAGTAGCACCTAGCTCATAGTGAGACTGACAGGAAGACAAAGCTGCATCTCACAAGCACCTCTTTAAAGGGTGATCCATCTGATTAAAAAAACTGCAAGTTATACAGTCACACACAGTCACACACACACAGAGACACAGTCACACACGCACACACACACACACACACACACACACACACACGCACACAAAAGACAGATGAACCTACAAAGTAATGCCTGGTTATTAAAATCTCTAGCCTCTACCTCTACCTCTAACCTCTGGCTTCCCTGGCTATGACTAGACTATATCACAAGTAGGATGTAGTGAGGGGGTAGGGGGGTTAAAGGACAAAAATGTTTTTTTTTGTTTGTTTTTTTGTGTTCTTTTTACATTAGGCCCTTGATTTCACATAGCCTAATAAACCCATGTTCTACCCACCCCTGCGCTGTCGGGCTGTTAGAATGCTCCATCCATTATTTCCCTTGATATCGGGACACCTCGTCGACCGCTATTCCATACTGAAAAGACTTCCTATGGAAACAAAATTGCAGGCACAAACTATGCTGTTTTAATTTATTCATTACGGTACACTACCACTCATAACACGTAGGTGGATTGCTTTTTGGAAACATCGGTTTTGTGGGTAACATTTTTTTGAAAGTCAAAATCTCTATTACCCGCAAAACCTACGTTTCCAAACAAGCAATCTACCTACGCGTTATGAGTGTGTACCGTACCGTAATGAATAAATTAACAACATGTGCCTGCACAAAATGGCCCTTGGAAAGTTGTTTCATAGATATAACCAAGCCAAATATTTTTTGCTAGATCTCCAAATGACACACACGTTACAGGGGTGAGTAGAACCAATAAAAAAAGTGTGTTTCTCCTTTAAGAATTAGTTAACAATTAGTTAACCAGTTAACCCATAAGGCCATGCTTTTAAGTAGTTTGAGTGTTTCTGCTGGACATTTGCTGCTGTGTTTGTTTACATTTCCGTGGTACTTACCACCCACCCATGTCAAAAAATCCCAGTGTCACTTTAAGGCTATACATATTTCTGGTTGGTTGACGAATGAATAGGGACAGAATAGCCCCATGATGCATGCCGTTCCACCAGTGTATATAATTGTCAGCTGTAATTCTGGTGTTTTTGTTTTAATGGGTTGAGTCAAGTGACCTTGGACCCTATTAAGAGTCAATGTGCTGGGTAAATGAGAGGGGAGGGTAAAAGTATGGGTTTTTATGGAGGAGAGGAGTGTATATGCAGGGTCGGATTAATGCACTGGCCAGATATGGCCCCACCTGCCAAGGGGCCCCCTAAATTGCCAAAAGTGAAAAATTGCAGAAATGTGACAGAATGTAATATGCACGTGTTGTATTGAGTACAGTTGGTAGACAAGTTATCCTTAATTCCTAGTTCATAATTCTGACACATTGTATGTACATTTGTTGGGAAATTGGCCTTCCGGGGGGGCCCCACAGCAACCTGTAGCCTAGGGGCCACAGGTCGTCTTAATCCGGTCCTGTGTATATAGATGTGTGTATATATACGAGATATAAAGATGTCTGAGGATGTTTATGTGTCAACATGTAATTGTACAAAGTATATGAGATATGAACCACAAAGATCTATCTAGTGCCAAACCTGATGGAACTGACTGCCTGATTCTAAGGGCCCAAGCACTGACAGCACCGACAGGGGCCCTTAAGGGGGCCCAAAATTCAAATTTTTCTTCGGGCCCAAAAATCCTGGCGGCGCCCCTGCCCCTGGAGAATAATTCATTGATGGACCCCGTTAACCATCTGGTATCAAGTCAAGTCAAGTCAAGTAGGTTTTATTGTCAATTTCTTTACATGCACTGGTCATACAAAGAATTTGAAATTACATTTCTTGCTTTCCCATACAGACATAGACTAATTAAGGTAAGGACATAGACAGTATAGACATAGACAGTACTTATACATGGACTTAAGACAGTATGGACATAGACAGTGCTCATACAGACATTTAAAGTGCAAGACTGGACAACAGAAGACTTGTAGAGGACATACATTAAGAGGTATTTGTTGTGTTTTTGTGCTTTTCCTAAAAAAAAGTCCTTTATAGCGTTCTGACATGGTAATAGTAGCATTTTGAAGAAAATAAATATAAAAAGGTCTGTCAAGTACACCAGCAGCAGTGTGTGTGTGTGTGTGTGTGTGTGTGTGTGTGTGTGTGTGTGTGTGTGTGTGTGTGTGTGTGTGTATGTGTTTAGTGCAGGTAGAAGGTGCGGTGTGCGTCTTGTGTGTGTGTTCATGTGTCTGTGTGTGTGTGTTTGTGTGTGTTGTGTGTGTGAGTGTGTGTGTGTGTGTGTGTGTGTGTGTGTGTGTGTGTGTGTGTGTGTGTCAGTGTGTGTATGTTGGGGTTTAGTGCAGAAAGTGCAGTGTGTGCTTGTGTGTGTGTGTGTGTGTGTGTGTGTGTGTGTGTGCATGTTTTGAGTTAGTGCAGGTTGAAAGTTCAGTCACAAGTATAGTAGTGCAGGTGGAATGTTCAGTCGCAGATATGGTGGTGGGGGATGGGGAGGGGGGGTTGTCAGTGGCCTTGCTGGCTAGAGGCTGACAGTGGGGGGGGGGGGGGGGGGGGGTTGTCAGTGGCCTTGCTGGCTAGAGGCTGACAGTGGAGGGAGAGTGGGTTGAGTGTTCAGCATCTTGATCGCTTGGTGCATTGTGCTGCTCGCCAGCCGGGTGGTACGGGAACGGAGGCGCCTGTACCTCTTTCCAGAGGGCAGGAGGCTGAACAGTTTGTGTGCAGGGTGGCTTGTGTCTTTGATGATCATCAGTGCTTTCCGGGTGAGGCGTGTGGTGTAAATGTCCTGCAGGGAGGGGAGTGGTACTCCAATGATCTTCTTCGCTGTGTTCACAACACGCTGGAGTGTCTTCCTGTTTTTCTCCGTGCAGCTTCCTCCCCACACTGTGATGCAGTTGGACACGACGCTCTCTATGGTTCCTCTGTAGAATGTTGTCATGATGGAGGGTGTAGCACTTGCCTTCTTTAGTTTGCGCAGGAAGTAGAGACGCTGATGGGCCTTCTTCGCCAGTGATGTAGTGTTGGTGGTCCAAGAGAGGTCGTCGCTGATGTGCACTCCAAGGAACTTGGTGCTGCTCACTCTCTCCACAGCATCGCCGTCGATGGTCAGTGGTGGCAGTTGTTTTTGGACCCTTTGGAAGTTGACAACAATCTCCTTGGTCTTGTTGACATTCAGCAGGAGGTTGTTGTCTTTGCACCATCTGGCCAGCAGGTCTACTTCTTCTCTGTAGTGAGTCTCATCGCCCTTGGTGATGAGGCCCACCAGTGTTGTATCATCCGCAAACTTCACTAGATGGTTAGTGCTGTGGGTCGTTGTGCAGTCGTGTGTCAGCAGCGTGAACAGCAGGGGGCTGAGAACACAGCCTTGCGGAGCCCCCGTGCTCAGGGTCAGGGTGCTCGAGGTGTTGTTCCCTACCCGTACTGCTTGTGGTCTTTGCATCAGGAAGTCCAGCAGCCAGTTGCAGAGGGAGGTGCTGAAACCTAGTTTGTCCAGTTTTCTGATGAGTTGTTGTGGTATTATGGTATTGAATGCTGAACTGAAGTCAATGAACAGCATTCTCACATATGAGTTTTTATTGTCCAAGTGGGTGAGGGCTGGATGGAGGGCAGAGCAAATTGCATCCTCCGTGGATCGCTTGGCTCGGTATGCGAACTGGTAGGGGTCTAGGGTGGGGGGTAGGGTGGCTTTGATGTGTGACAGGACTAGCCGTTCGAAGCACTTCATGATTATGGGCGTCAGTGCTACAGGACGGTAGTCATTGAAGCATGATGGTGATGATTTCTTCGGCACAGGTATGATGGTAGCAGCTTTGAAAAGTGATGGGATGACTGCTTGCTCCAGAGAGATGTTAAAGATGTCTGTGAAGACATCCTTCAGTTCTTCTGCACAATCCTTCAACACTCGGCCTGGTATGTTGTCTGGGCCAGCTGCTTTGCGTGGGTTGATGGTGGCCAGTGTCCTCTTAACACTGGCAGAGGACAGGTAAAGGGGTTGATCATGGGGGGGAGGGGGAGTTTTCTGTGGGTGAGTGTCATTTTGTGCTTCAAAGCGGGCAAAGAAAATGTTCAGGTCGTTTAGCAGAGAGGTGTTGTTGTCACAGCTTCGTGGTGCAGGCTTATAGTCACCATTTAATCCATTAATTTCAATTTTCAAAGCGATTAAGCAAGATCTATTTCAAATTCACTACCATTGGTCTTTAGGTCTTTTAATGTGTCATGAAAACATGCAGTGCACTCTCACTGTAGCAGGCCTTACTCTGCAGCCTACACAGTCAAGTCAGTAACTTATAATTCATTAATTTCAATTTTCAAAGCGATTAAGCAAGATGTATTTCAAGTTCACTACCATTGGTCTTTAGGTGTTTTAATGTGTCATCAAAACATGCAGTGCACTCTCACTGTAGCAGGCCTTACTCTGCAACCTACACAGTCAAGTCAGTAACTTAAAGTCGGTAACCCTGCAAAAGGTGGAGAGCGTGAGATTAGGGTTAGCTCAGGGCAGGTTGGGGTTCATGCACAGGAAATAGCTGTGCTGTAGACCGCAAACCTCTAGCAGCTCACAGCTCGTCTTTTGAAATGCAGGCCAGTGGGCTGCGTTTTGAAGGGTGGGTGTTGTTCATGTTGCTTTTTATACATCTCATGTGCATCCACAACAACAAAGGTTTTGAATCAGTTAGGCCTATAGCTAGCCGTAGTCACTTGGACTCTGAAATTCTCTGCCCTATACTTCGACGCAGCAACAGAGACATGAAGCACCAAGTTTTTTTGATTCCTTGCATCCTTCTCTTGGCACTTTGTACTACCGTGTGTGGTCAACGTAAGTGGATTGATTTATCTTATCTATACTCGTGCTGATTTCAAGATTAACTTTTTTTTTCACCATGCCAATAACAATCTCCCTTGTATGCACATAATTCTTGGGTAACACTTTATTTTAGGGATACATCTATTAGCACTAGTACATACAATATTAATGCCTGTCTATATAACTTGTAAGGCATGTACTAAGCAAACACTAAGGCCTACTAGGTCCTTACATAGGTTAAATTGGTAATAAATCCCTTATTGTGCATGAACAAGACATTTGAGAATACATGCCTAACAAAGGTTTGATTTTGCTTTGTACATGCCTTACAAGTTACTTATACAGGTACATTGTATGTATTAGTACTAATAGATGTATCCCTAAAATAAAGTGTTACCAATTCTTGTATAAGGTTCTCTTTTATAGAATTAGCTTTGAGTTGTCAGTGGACATGTCTGCTTTGGTGTAGTGCTTCTAGGGAAGACATTTTGTCATTTTTATTTTGGAAAAGACGTGGATTGCACATTTATTTTCAATTGGCCAAAGGAGATTCTTTAGGACAATTGGAAATAAAAGTCAAAAGAAGAGAGTGACTCATCTTTATTTTCCATTAGATGTTCAATCCATAATAAATTGCCTCTGCCAATTTTTTTAATATTATTATTTAACCCTACAGATGGCTTTTTCCCTGAGAAGTGTTGTTTCCGATATTACAACAAACCCATTCCTCGTAAAAGTGTTGACCGCATTTTGGCGACGTCTCCTGAATGTGTCAAGCCAGGTTTCCTGTAAGTAGCTCTAGTCATATTATACACATTGCGTACATGTTTTTTTTCCAACAGTAGGCCTACATTGTTCATTTTCTTTCATTGTTAGAATTAATCCTTGTACACTGTAAATTCTAAAATGTCAATTGAACGCTTAAATAGTCATAATTAACGCTTTCAGTGTTGAATTAACACTGATGAATTAACTCATGCTTTTGCACTTGTTCTGTATATTTCCTGTGCACTTTGTATCTGCTACTGTAGTGATGCGGGCTATGATTATGTGTTCGTTTGTTAGTCGCTTTGGTTATATAAAGCGTCTGCCAAATGCAATGGATTGTAATGTAATATGTAGATTACTTGATGGGAATTTATAATTTCAGGGTTATAACAAAGAAACAAGGAGCGTCTCTCTGTGTCAACCCAAGGAGCCCAGCTGTTGACAAACTGCTGCGTGAGTTCTACCTGCAGTAGACTTTCAGCTGGTGAAATGTGCTGACCCAAAACTATCCACCTTACTAATCACCTTCCATTCTGCTTCTGTGAAAACCTTTATACTCCAGAAGAGATTGGCTATTTCCTCCCTGCAATGTTCTTGTTAATGCACTCTCCCCTTTGCCTTTCTCTTTGGTTGTTACTTTTCCCCTTCTATTTTTCTTCTTTCTTAAATATCAGTTTTGTAATCACAAATTAGGTAAAGGTAAACTTGGCACATTGTTTGATAATATTTTGATTTAGATGTTTTATAGTCACAGGGATTCATGACTTTCTTTACCAGCTTGGTGATCATTACTGACTGTGTTTTGTATCTTGCACTGGTTAGTCTGGTCTGTGGGTGTTAGCGGCATCCCCACAGACCTCATTTCAGCACAAAATCAGCCACATAATTGATGCATCATAGACCAACACAGTAGCCTGCAATACACAGCTTTGGCATGCACATAGGTATTTAGTAGACCAAGTCTGGCTAGTGGCAAGTGCACTGCGTCTACTAATTAACACACGAATGTACTGTGTTCTATGTAGGCTACTGCAACATAAGCACCATGGCCGTAACTACCATTGAGGACACAGAGGTCATGTCCTCTGTATTTTTTTTCTTATCTCATCATGTCTTGTCTACAGACATGCACAATTTACCTTTAAATTAACCATGAATACACGGTTTGTCTACTAACATTTGTGAAGCTTTTCTATCATTACCAACTGCACTGTATTTTACTCGGTATGACCTCTGTCAAACAAAGTTAATATATACTGTAACTGTTTAAACTGTCATGTCTTACCATGAGTGAAATAGAAGACATTTCTTTTGTATTAAAACTTCTGTAGAAGACTTAGTGCTTTGTGTCATTTCTCATGATGTTCTTGGCTTGGGGCAAGTGATTTTATTTTATTGTTTTCACACGCAGGTCTATTATCATACATGTTTTTCAACATTCTCCAGAAACTTGTTTTCAGAATTCATGCTGCCCATTCACAAGTATTACCATTACTAATATTACAAGTAGGGATGCACTGATACACATTTTTTCACTTCCGATCCTATCCCGATATCTAAATTTGGATATCTGCCGATACCGATACTACTCCGATCTAATACCAAAATCACATATATAGAGTAGAGTAGAGTAGAGTAACTTTATTGATCCCAGGGGGAAATTCATGGGTTTCAACTTGAGGTAGGAGCAGACTATTTGATCAGGAAAGGGAGTCAGAAGAACAGGAAACCAATTACAGTTTTTCTTGATCGCTTTAACACAATTTTTTAAACTGGCTCACACAAAGTCGTCATGATCACTATTTCAGCAAAGCAAAAGACACGTTGTGCATATGTGTGAACACATTCTTGTTCACTTGACACATTTCCCATTCATATAACACAGTTTTTGCTAAACAGTTAACGCATGTGCCATTTAAGTAGTGCACATTTCAATGTTTAAGCTCTGATAACCATACAGAAAATCTACTCCTGACTTTTAGAAACTACCGTCAGTTGTGTGAACACACCAGAGCACCTATTTGACACTCCTTCTCAAAAATCTTAATTTAGCAATCAGTCTTTATACACAGTGTCATCTTGTTTGTTCTTGGCATCTTGTTGTTCTTGGAGTTCTTTTGCAAATTTGTTGTAAGTGCATTCTCGTACTGCAACATCATATTTTACTTTACACATATTTTCTGTAATACCGTTATCAGCCATTAGTACATTTTTGATTACAGTTGTAAAAAAAAGGAAAACAAACAAACAAACAAAAACAAAACAAAAACTACATCAAAGCATTCTGATTTTCAATCCAATTCTTTGCAATAAGACATTATTGTTACACGGACCCACTACCTAGCCTACTGACAATTTTACATAAGAAAAGACACACAACTCAATCTTTATGCAAAGCATTCACTGGGCCAGCTATCTCTCAGTCAGTAGATCCTGATCAAGCAGAGTCAGTGGCAAAGTAAAAGAAACAACAATGGAACTGGCTTGAAAGTTATGTAATTGACAATAGTGTTAAATAATGGCAAATTGTGTCAACATGATAGCCGTGTTTTGGATTTTTACAACCATTGTGTAATGACTGACTGGGAGTGTTCATACACTGCTATGCATTGTGTATTGGACTGAAGAAAGAGTTTGCTTGTATTGCATATGTTAAATATTTTGGAAACGTAGTAGCCTTTTGCAAACAAAGATGTTGTGTTTGGAGAATCGGTTTAACTGGTTAGCCCGTTGCGTGAACTGGTATGAAAATGTGCTTTTTGGAGTGACAACTGCGTCAAAGCAATCAAGAAAAACTGTAGTAAGCAAAAGTAACAAGTAAAAAAAGTAACAATCCCATCCTGAAAACTAATATGCAAGTGTTATGATTTCAAATTAACATTGCACCTGACTCAATGTCTGTATCAGGAAAATTCCGATATTTTGGGAAAATTCCCATCCGATCCGATCTTTGAAATATGTTGATATCTGAACCCGATACCGATACACCGATACCGATATCCCATCCCTAATTACAAGTATTACAAGTATTATCATTACCATTATCATTATGACTGGGAAAATTGCATTTTTCATACACGAAAAGGGGGATCTTCTCCATGGTCCGCCATTTTGAATTTCCAGAAATGGACATTTGTAGTTGCAAAACTTACTGTACGTTGTTCACACTAACAACAAATACCTCATTATTTAGTAAATATTCATGACAACACAAAATGTGGCAATAGACAGTACAGTTTCAATGAGCAGTGTAGTTGCAATAGGCCTACCTACTCTGGCCACATCCTACACCATCTAAAGCAAATTTGTTTATCTTGGTCTCCTCAGACCACACAACATGGTTTCATTGATCCATATCCTTGGTCTGTTCATCTCTCTTGAGACCAGATGGTGTCAAGCATGTGTGCTGGTGAACAACTGAGTTTTACAAAAAAGTTTTATCATTTCGATAGTCAAGCATGGTGAGGACTGACATGGTAACTTGGTTATGAATGGAGGCCGTCAACATTGGAAATCTGAATTACACCTAAAAGAAACAAGCAAGCCAACATGCACTGTGACTACTGAAGCAAATCATGATACTCTCCATAGGATTTCATTCAAATCTCACACCAATGTATTTAAGCCAGGTGCAGACTAAAAATATGAAAGTTCAATGTAAACAAAGGTTGAAACTGGCCGATGACCTCCCTTTTAATCCCTTTTCAATTTGAGACGATTCGAGCCAACATGGCCCCTTGTCTACTGGATTTTACTCTTGAGTGTACTCACTTTTGTGGATACATGTTCAAGCATTAATGGCTGTTGATTTTTTGTGAATGAACAACAACTTTAAGCATTTATATATGTTTTAACAGTTCACTAATCATTGTGTCAAAGTGAAATGTTTTTAATGTTGTCTTATGAAAGGATATACTTACAAATCTGCAAAAATGTGAGGGGTGTACTCACGTTTGAGATGTAGTGTGTGTGTGTGTGTGTGTGTGTGTGTGTGTGTGTGTGTGTGTGTGTGTGTGTGTGTGTGTGTGTGTGTGTGTGTGTGTGTGTGTGTGTGTGTGTGTGTGTGTGTGTGTGTGTGTGTGTGTGTGTAAAGTTGCTAACAGCACAAAGCAAACATTTCATATTAACCTTTATTATTTTTTAATTAATTACTTGACCATTTAATCACACATAAAATCATACTCTTATCTTCAATTCAGCCAGTGCTGTGTGGCTTAAAAAAGATTGCAAAACTTTGAGGCTGATCAAACTACAGCAGCGATTCAGAATAAGGGTGCAGTCATGAGGTTGGATTAGTCATAAGGTTTGTGATACTTGTTTACTTTCAGTACACTTTTTGCCAGGTCATGCTCAGTGACCTGGCTACTCCACCCGTTCTGTGTAACTTGACAGTAACGGTTTATGATCAAGGCCCATTTCGAAACGGCTTCCATTTACCATGCAGTAGAAAATACCTGAGCAATGTCAAAGTAATGTAGCAGTGCAACTAAAGAGTGTTTGGAGGTAGGGTGCGCACATCCACAGGTAGTTGTCCAGGTGCCAGACAAAAAGTAGGTAGTGTGATGAAGCGGTCTGCACACTGTGTATTAACTCCAAAAATACTTTATTTCATTTAAACATATGGCAACGTTTCGATCCAACAGAGGGATCTTCCTCAGGCAGTGAAACTAAAGAGAAATGCCCTGTTTAGCCTGATATACAGCTCGTTTCATCCTGACTGCCAGAATACACATTTGTGTACAGGTGACGTTTGGTTTTATACAGTTCCTGTAGCTTACCTACCTGTTGCTGTCTTTCATTTTAGAGTAGAGTAGAGTAGAGTATCATTCATTGATCCCGAGGGAATTAAGGTGTCAAGTAACATATATACATAAATACAGAAGAAGACACAAAGACATCACACACAACATTCATATCTCTCTATCCCTTTTGTGCACAGGTGACTTTTGGTTTCACATATGTACGTAGTTCCAGTAGCTTAGTTCATGCCTAACTGTTGTGGCCTTACATGTGGTGCATGCATAAACTTACAATCCTTTTTCTCCTTTTTATAGCATCTCCCTTCCTAGTGCTCCTGCTTTTCTTGCCATTTTATTCTGAAATACACAGCACCTCATCAATTAAGTTCCTGTCAGTCTGAAGGAGGTAAGGGTATTGTTGCGCTCTAGATGTTACGAAAAATAACTAGGTGCGAGCACAGAGAGTGCTGATGATGGCAACAGCCTGAAACGTCTGCTCTACCCTGCTCTGACTAAAATAAAATTTAAAAAACTCCTTGTGCTTGACCTTTGTGTCTTGTTTAGTGTGCGAACTTGCTCCAACCTTATTATATTCCTGTCAGTCTATACAAACCCTGCACAAAGTGACCAGGACAGGGCGCCTTTTGCACCATACAGCTACACTCAGTCCTGTTTCATTGCATAGCCACTCAAAATTGCAATGGCTTTGTCTTAATCTGTTACTTAAGGCTCTCTGTAATGTCATATTAATGTTGTTATGATGTAGGCCTAGTTGAGCATTTTCAGCAAATAGTGAATAGGCCCGCCGGTGACCCCATCTGTGCAAAGAGGCTATGGCTCTCAGTAATGTCATAGCAATGTCCGTATGTAGTTGAGGTCAAAAGGTCTAATTGCTTTCACCATGAAACTTAAAAAAAAAAAAAAAACATGGTCACCTTGACAGAAATCCCCGTTGCCAGGTGACCCATTTTACCCGGGTGTATGGCCTATTTACTGACCACGTTCAGCTAAAATGGGACAATGGGTGTAGTTTTCACTGTATCTGAAAAGTATGTCAGTCATACTGTAGGCTGTTTTAGGAAGTTAAATTCTTATTTTGACACCACAATTGAAAGTCGACTTTCTTTTGTCACTCTCCATACCGGGGTTCCCTCTGTATCTCAGACATTCGAACAACTTAAATCATATGCTGTTGCTATATAGCTGCTTAGTATGCACCGTTCCTCCAGTGGAATGTTTTAACCCATTATGTCCTATGCCCTTTTTGGGAAAGGGTGCCCTCTTCCTATTAAATCCTAAATATCTCAGCCTCCGAAGCACATACAAACATGAAATGAGTTACATTTAAAAGCCAAGACCCTCCCCTTGCATTGTAATGTGTTCATTCCACTCTAACATACCCACGTATCGAGTTGCATCGATGCATCAATCCTACAACCAGCGATTCAATTAATGGATTCGTACACAAGAGACTGGATTAATCGATTTATCTGGGGGTTTTTTAAGGCATTTTATTTTTCTCATGCAGTAACAATTATACTGACGGCAATAATGATGTTCTTCAAATGAAGCACATGAATATATTTCAGCTTTTGTAAATGTATGTAACATTTCACACATAGGTCAAGCATGTAAGGTGGAGCCTTTTCAGGTATTGAAAATAATCGAATATTTGGCCTAAGAAATCGATATCGAATCGAATCGCCATGAAGACTCTGATTTACACCCCTATTGTATACCATGGCACTACTTAGGGCAGTCATGGGTGAGCGGTTAAGGCGTCAGACTTGCATCCCAGAGGTTGCCAGTTCGACTCCCGACCCGCCAGGTTGGTGGGGGGAGTAATCAACCAGTGCTCTCCCCCATCCTCCTCCATGACTGAGGTACCCTGAGCATGGTACCATCCCACCGCACTGCTCCCCATGGGGCGCCACTGAGGGCTGCCCCCTTGCACAGGTGAGGCATAAATGCAATTTCGTTGTGTGCAGTGTGCAGTGTTCACTTGTGTGCTGTGGAGTGCTGTGTCACAATGACAATGGGAGTTGGAGTTTCCCAATGGGCTTTCACTTTCACTTTCACTTTTCACTTTTTTCACTTTACTATGACATTACACAGATGACGCCATTCTGGTGACACCAAATTCACATCAGAGGCCTTGTCTTAATGGGTTAAATCTGTGTTTCTCAACCTTTTTTTAGGCGAGGCACCCTTTCAATTCATGAAAAATGTCAAGGCACCCCAAACCAACAAGCTGTATCGCATCCGATAGGCCTACCGCACAAGCTTAGAAAAGTAACACATTTGGAGATGTCACACGACCTACGTGTGAAGTTGCAGCTGACTGGGGCGACTTACTTTATTGTGCGTAAATGGCAGATGAAAGATTCTATTGACTAACGTTAAGTTATCAATTTAGACAAATATATATTATTATTATACATAATTAATGTATCAGCCACGTTTCCGCGGCACCCCTGAGGGGGGCCTGCGGCACCCCAGGGTGCCCCAGCACCCCTGTTGAGAAACACTGGGTTAAATAACGCATATTTGTAATCATTGACGAGTAAAAGAGATGAGGAGGCAGTTCATGCTGATCATCTGACCCACTTTACCTTATGAGTCCATTTCACCCAAACGCCTTATTTGGACATTGCAGTGAAGAGGGAGACATGAGGTATATTGCACGGTAGGCAGAAGGAAACAGAGGCGGCAGAACTGGACCATGATGACACGTCCACATCCATACCCACATCCTGGCTCCCCACATGTGACAATGCCAGCTAACAAAACACTTCACTTCATTAACCCCTTAGTGCAGAGTCTATGTTATAACCCTACTACTGTCACCAAAGTCACCAAAGGCTATGTCTTAATATGTTATTTAAGGCTCTCTGTAATGTTACTTAAGGCTCTCTGTAATCCCAATAGCAATGTTGTTATAGTTGAGTATTTTCTGCACAAAGAGGTTATGAACTACAATCGGAGCTGAAATAGCAACACGTTCTAGGTCATTTGTTAGTGCACTTGCCTTCCAGGCACATATAAGGAATCAAGTGAAATCCCACCTGGGAAACTCAACTCCAACTGCCATTGTGACATAGCAGTGTGCACTATACTGTACACACCATGAAATAGCATTTATGCCTCACCCATGCAAGGGGGCAGCCCCCAATGGCGCTGCAAGGGAGCAGTGCCGTGCCATACTCAGGGTACCCCAGTCATGAAGGAGGATGGGCAGAGTACTGGTTGATTACTCCCCACACCAACCTGTCAAGTTGGGAGTCGATGCCCTCACCACTCACCCATGACTGCACCATGCTAGCGTTTCCCTGGCTTTTTCTCTGGGGACCCATATTTTTTAAAGTCACAAACCTTCGCAGTCCAAGTCATTACACATTATTTGCGCATTGTTTGGCCATTGTTGAACATTTTACTTTCGGGTGAGTAACCTATGTTTAGGACATTCTGCTGGTGACATTCTGCAACATATTCAGGTGCTGCATCTGCATGAATGGTCAAATACGTTTTTGCATGGTCTATCCTCCTGGCACATAGAGATAACTAGCAGAAAAGCATTCTGAGGCTTGCTGAGGCCTTTCTGCTATGACATATTACCTTAAAACATACACAAAACATGGCCCAAGATGTAGGTCGAAAGGAAATAATAGTGACAAGCAGGTAGCAAAAAACATCCTTAGGAGTGGACCTGGCTGCCAAGAATGATTTTCCTGTATCTTGCATCATTCCCGTGTTATTCAGTTGCCACTACAATAAACCTCGAAGAACATTTCTGTGACACAGCTGTTTGTAGGTCATCTAACCACTCGGGGGCTTTTGAAATGAGCATATACTTTCATGACAACAAAGAGTGTTACATTTTACTCCTGTCTGAAAACTAGTCTGCATTTCCATTATTCAGTAGCCTACAAAAGGGCCGATAGGCCTACTGTGTATTAGGGATCAGACTAAAGCCAGGCTTAGCCTGCACTGTAGAAGTTTTCCCCCAATTTTGACACGATTTGTCACTCACACGACTTTCAGAGAATCTGGGTGATTTCTTGTTCAAACATGAGCCTCGCATCGTGTAGTGTACATGGGGTAACAACAAGAGATTTCCCCTTACGATCATGCAATCGTAGGGAAAAGACCCGTTGAGATTAATAATCCCGCTTCGGTTTGTGCTTATCGCCTCGCATGACGCCCCACCTCTGTGGAGAAAACAATTACGTTTCCCCGCTGTCAGCGCCGGCCACAGCCATCTTTGGGGGACTATAATTGTTCATTCACCACCCAGTTTGCAAATGAGAAAAATACATTATAGAATTGAGCTTTTGCGAGATATTGAACTACAATTCTGTTGTCGGTGACGTCATTATGAGGCCACAAACAAAGAGGGAAGTGAGCAAGGGAGGACGAGAGTCCGCATATTATAATCCACCCACTTTCCTTGATGGACAGGAAGGAGGCCCTCCTTCAGATCGCAGAGCTCTAATATATATGTCACTCTAGGACACTCAGCACCAGCATCGCACACCAAAGACATCTGTTACAACAAACCCCAAGGCCCTACTCACCTCTACTACATCTGAAGAGTTGAAGATGAAGCTCTGCTGTGCCGTGACTGTTGCCGTCCTGGTGCTGGCTCTCTGCTCTCAGGGAGACAGCCTGAGTAAGTTTTTTTCCCCCCTGGCTTTACATTTCATGTTAATGTTTCTTTTTTCGTCATATTTAATGTTCATCATTTTATGTTCATGTCATGTTAATATTTTCCCAGTTATGCCAAAATATTTTATGTGTACTATGCATTTGTAAAATATATAATGGTATTATTTTGCATGAAATTGAATACAAATAATTGTGTACCCTATGTAATGTTACGGTTGAAATCAGTCTAATACTGGTTATAAATGTNATGTAATATTTATTTTCTGTTCTCCCTAAAACAATTATAACAAACTCAATATTCTCTTTTAGATGCTGTTGGACCGTACAACTGCTGTTATCAATTTTACAGCAAGGCCATTCCTGCAAGCCGGATAAAAGACTATAAAGTAACCTCTCCATCCTGCTCCAAACCGGGAGTGATGTAAGTTGTTGTTTATAGTATGTATTATTTTCATAACAACTCACAGCAACAGCAATTAGTAGTAGTCTTTTAGTAGCTAGTATTTATGGCTGGTTTAAGCAATAGATGTGTGACTGTCTCTCATAGACTACTAGAGAGAAGTTTCACTAAACTCTGGTCCTTTTACTTGGTACTGCTATAACTAGAAAAGAGTAAATGTGACCTTGACTCCATAGAGTAATGTCAGTGTCAGGGTGCCTGGGTTCCATCCAGTCCAAGGTCATTTCTTGATCCAAGCGTAGAAATATGCATTGCACCCTGCCACAAGTTGATCAACACTTGAAAAGATTTTGAAAACTAATCAGTTTTTTTAACTGCTTCATTATAGACTAAGGAACTACTTTTCATACAGTTTGATAAAGGTTATTTATCTCAATGTCTTTCTTGTTTTTATCCAGTCTCATTACTGTCGCCAACAAAGAACTTTGTGCCAACCCGAATAACAAGCAAGTCCAGGCAGTTATGAAGGAAATTGCACCCTGAGATCAGCCTAGCTTAAATCCATGAACTCATCACCAACTATACGCAATGTGTACATCTCAAAATCATCAATCTGTTTGGCATGTGTCAATCAATATATTTTAGAGTGAGGAGTATGCACTCTTGAAATTCCTTTTTTTGTGGTTTATTCCATGGCAGAATTCTGTTTCAACCATTGAGGTCCTCTATGGCAGAATTACGATTTGTTCGGAATATAATTCTGCCATGGAATAAAATTTATTTTTTAAAGGATTTTAATTGCATGGACTTCTTTTTAAAATCTGAATAAGTCTTGCTCCTGCACCTTAACCTGGGATGAGCTCAATTTTACGTCTCAACTTAATCCATCAACGCACCATCAGCTATATGCAGAAATGTTCTTCTTTGAGATGTATTGGTATTGCACAGCTCAAAAGAAAGTTAATTTCCCCATATTTTTCGTGAAAACTTCACGAAATGACCAAGATAGGGCTCTCAAAAGGGTCACAGTAAATTAAGCTATGCAATAACCACAGCTATGCAGAGGATGTGCTCATCACTTTCAATGTTTTTTTTTTTTCACCACCGTGTTTTTTGTAATGTCTTTTGTGGAAATCTTCCTGAACCAAATATGCGGAGATTAACCGCATGGCTTCTGAATGTATAATACATCATTCTAATAAATAGCACATCTATTTTGCTACATGACATTGTTTCAGTATTATGCGTCACTTTTGTCGAGTCCTAATTTACTTTTGCACACCATATGATATGTGCTTTGACAACATGAGCAAAAATAAAATAAATAAAAGAAAAATGAGTGTAAAATATTTCAAAAAATATTACATCACTGATTCTTGAGAAAGTGGCTAAAACAGGTTTTAATCTTGAAAGAAAAAAACGAAGTGAATTACAAAATAATATGATATATCGTCGTAGACAAGGGTCTTGGCTTTTCAGAAATGCACAAGGTCAATCTCCCCATTTTGATTTTTTTTTCAGAAATCAGGTTTTTCTCCGATCATACCTTGTTTTTTTTCAACACCGTCAGACACAATTAAAAGCAATAAAAATTGTATTGATTTGGTTGCATATGTATCTGGAGTTTTTACGTGATTATCTGTGTTTTTTGGTTCACACATACGCCTTTAAATGTTGAAAATTCACTTTCATTCTATTTAATACTGTTTCATGTGTTCTAATTTAAAAATATGTGCTGTCAGACAATGCTTACTTAATGCCTAAATAGATCAAACATTTTTTTTTGTAATTTCACAAATATTCGTGTAGGCTTAAATTTGCTATTACTTTGATAATTCAACAACTCCAAAGGAACATTTTGTAAGCACATTCATTTAAAATGTCCAAAACTCCTTCTTACGGTGGTGACTTAAGAACTGACGGTGGTGACAGTAATCTGAGGGTGGTGAAAGTGACCTAATTATTACCTACATTTAGCAAAATAAATAGCCCTCTCAAGTCAAGACATCTAGCATAAACACTTTATTTTTTGTGTGTGCACAGTATGTTTGTGCGTGTGTTTTTTCTTCATTTGTTAGATACTCTAGGAAGTAGGCCTAGATTATTGAAAATGTGGCATAAACAGGTTTTAAGTTGTTCAAATCCAAAATATAGAGGTGTGTTATCATAGATGAAGGTCTTGGCTGTGCAGTGAATGTATTGGCCAAGCTCCCCATGTTTTACATTTTTCATAAAATGGGCTCTTTCTTGGTTTTGTCAACAGCGTCAGACAGAATTAGAAGTAAAAAAATATGTTTACTGTATTTAAGTGAATTACTTTTACAATTCAACATAATTGTAGATACTTATCGGAAGCATATTCTTAAAACTTGTCAAAAACATGTAAAACACATGCTTTTTTGTGAACTACATTAGATGTCACCACCGTCAGGTTTTGTGACAAAAAACCCTCCAAATGCATCTCAGTGGAGGCTAGAGTATAAGTTTGGGTCACAATTATTACTAACATGTCTGGTAATGTTTCATTAACCAGCACAATTTAGTAAAATATGAACAAGATGATGAGCGGGAAAAAATCTGACAGTGGTGACATCTGACGGTGTGAGACAAAAAAAACACTCTTTTACATATTATGCATTTTTTGCTCACATTAGCCACTTCGTTTTCGCTCTGTTTATTAGGGGCTTCATGCCGCTTCTGAAAAAGTATATATAATTAACATTAATGTAACATAATACTATTAAAACCCCCGACGGTGTTGACAGTTTATGGTTGGGACAGTACCAGTGTCCAAACAAATTAACAAATTGAGGAGAAAATAGTAAATTTACAGGAGCTTCAGTGATGGTGAAGTATTCAGTAGAGCTAACGGTTTGAAAAGGGGTCCTAAGTAATGACAATGACCTTGTGCATACCTGATTTTATTGTCTTTAAAAAACATCTGACGGTGGTGACTAATATGCTGGACACACTTTGAGCAATCAGAAAATAGTAGTAAATATTGCTTTACACGCACTATGTGCATATCTGCAGAACCACTTCAATATGGACTTTCACATCATGGTGATATTATTCAATAATACCAGTGATTTTTACATTTTAAGTCAATTGAAATGATGATGTCTGTCCTTGGGACAGCTGTTTTTACAGGGTGTGGGCAGGTTTATAGCCATGAAAAGTAATAAAATTACACTTAAATATTTCCAACGACTGTACATTTGTGTAACAGACCCCTGGGTCTTTACCTGGATTCATTTTGTTCATGAAAATGTAGTTTATTTTCAACAGAATTGGCAGTTTATTGCTGAGACATGTTTTAGCCACTTTCTCAAGAATCAGTGAGATATCAAATTGTCCAACCAACTCAAAATGCATTACAATCATAACACATCAGGTGACACATGCACAACCCATATAGTCAGGAAGAAACCTCAGGCAGAGTCCAGCAGCCACCTAGGGGACCCCCTTTCAGGGCTAGTTACTTATGAACAGATTAAGGTCGCTGTGACGCCCGTCGCCCGGGCAGCAAAGACTAGGCAAGGGTGAAAAGGTGAGTCTTCTGGTGCTTCCTGAAGGAGTCAATGGAGATTGCACTTCTATCAACGGGGGCATTCCATCTCTTGGGCACGTAACATTCGAAAGCTGCGTCACCATTGCCGTAAGTAACTACCATTGAGGACAGAGAGGTCATGTCCTCGGTATTTGTTTTCAGTAATGTAAAATTTATCTATGATGAAAATCAATATATGATCAACAATGATAAATTCAGTCTGTATACACCATCGACATTTATCCTCATGGCAGTGATTAATGAAAACAAACTTTTGAGTTTGACTGAAGTGTTTGAAGCGTTCTAAATGTACAGCATGCTGTACAGCACGCAGCATTTGACATCGGTTTGAAAATGTCTGGTTACGGCCCTGTGGGTCACCAATGTTTTTCGAGGTGGGGTCCTTAGCAGCTTGCCATCAGTGGATCTGAGAGTTTGGACAGGGGCATTAAAATAGAGTATGTGAGAGATTGAACTGGGAGCAAGTCAATTTAATGCTTTGAACACCGTTAGCAGAATCTTAAAGTCAATTCTGCAGGAGACAGGCAGCCAATGTAGGTCTGCCAGAACAGGAGTGATCAAATGCTCTCTCTCTTCTTCTGGTCTTTCTTAAAATTCTTGTCGCAGAATTCTGCATGAGTTGCAGTTTGTCAAATTATTTTTTTGGCAGCCCAGAGAAGAGAGCATTACAGTAATCTAGTCTACTGGTGACAAAAGCATGAACAAGTTTTTTCGGCGCGAAGTTGGTAACATTCCTAAGATGGAAGACAGTAATCTACAGTAGGCTTGAGTATAGAGCTAAGCATTTTTCTCTTTTGGGCCAATGAGTAGAACTTCAGTTTTATTTTCTTTATTTTTTGGAAATCAATGCTCAGCCATTCAGTGATGTCAGACATGCAGTTGGTTAAGGCATGAATGTCGGTGGTTTGGTTAGGCTCAATAGCTGTGTATCATCAGAATAATAGCACACAGCTAGCATAGCAGCTAATTGTTTCACTCTACCTCAACATGGAAGTTCGGAAGATTGCCTCTCACGGTTCTTTCAATATTGCACCGTACAAACGCAATTTGCAATGTACTCTAGTGCGTACAAAATTGACACAAAATACATATTGCAACGTGTTCATGCATGAAAAGTGCACACACGCATATCCTGCAGCAAGGACTTACTAAAAAAAAAATAGTTTCACGTTTTGGTCAGTTAGCACAACGGTGTCTTTGCCAAGGTCACTCCAGTTCTTACTATGTAGTTACTATACACCAAAGGCTTTGGGACAGTGTTTCCTTCTTTTAATCATAGACAATTCAGTGGGGTGGGTCGACAAGGTACAGGAAACTAGACCACAGATGCATGCAGGCAATACACACATCGACTCGGCTGACTTTCCCCCTCAGTCCCACTTCCCCCCCCCAGCTCCACTTCCTCTATAGCCCCTCCCCCCTCCCCGCTCACCCTTGTTTCCATGGACAGGAAGAAGGCCGTCCTTCAGGTTACCGAGCTCTAATATATGTCACACTAGGACACTCAGCTCCAGCATCGCACACTTAAGACAACTGTTACAACAAACCCCAAGGCCCCACTCACCTCTACTACATCTGAAGAGTTGAAGATGAAGCTCTGCTGTGCTGTGGCTGTTGCCGTCCTGGTGCTGGCTCTCTGCTTTCAGGGAGACAGCCATAGTAAGTTTATTCCCCCATGGCTTTCTATTTCATTTTTGTGTTTCTTTTTTGTCATATTTATTATGTGTTCATCATTTTATGTTCATGTCATGTTTGTATTTTCCCAGTTATTCTAGAATATTTTATATGTGCCATGTATACATTGTAAAACATTCCAAGTCAATTAAAAACAAAAATACAAGTTTCCCTGCTGCCTTACATTTGTAAGTCAACTCAACTTGAGGCAACTTACCTCAACTTAACTCAACTTAACTTGGAAACTTAAGGAAGCAAGGCGATTTAAGTTTTCTACTTTTAACTGGCTGCAATGTTTTAGAATTTGTATTTGTAGAGCAAGCATATTGGCATTGCCGGCCCTTGGCATAGACTGTGTAGGCAAATGCTAAGGGCGCCACTCAAGTAGGGGGCGCCGCACCAGAGGATCAGGGATTAAAAAAAATCTAACAAATCTAATCTAATCTTTTCTTAAAAATATAATACATCATTACAATGAACACAATGAAAGTAAATCAACATTGATATAAATAAACAATGCCTCATTTGCCGCCCCCCTGCACTGTTTAAGAATTTAAATTGCAACAAACAATTGCAAATTGCATTTTTTTGCGCGTAGGGGGCGCTGAATTGAACAAGGACTGGCCCTGCATATTGGTATTATTTTGCATGAAATTGAAAACAAATAATTGTGTTCCATATGTAGTTTTGATAATAATGTACTAGTTCCCACACGGTTGAAATCAGACTAATGGTGGTTATAAATGTTTTGTAGTATTTCTACCTTCTCTGTTTTCTCCTTAAACAATTCTAACAAACCCAATATTCTTTTTTAGCTGCCAGCCCGGAGAAATGCTGTTTTCAATATTACAACAAGCGGATTCCTGCAAAGAGGATAAAGGGCTATAATATGACCCATGCCAACTGCCCCAAAAACGGGGTGATGTAAGTTTTTGTTTATGTATTATTTTCATAACAACACATTTTACTTAATGCATGACTGTCTCTCATAGATTACTAGAGAGAAGTTTCACTAAACTCTGGTCATTTTACTTGGTACTGTTATTACTTGAAATTAATACATTTGGCCTGGACTGTGGCTCAAACGGCCAAGGCACCATAGAGTTATGTCAGGGTGGACGAAATGGTTTGATCCAGTCCGAGGTCATTTCCTGATCCAAACGTAGAAAATGTAGCTTTGCTGCTTCAAGTTGATCAACCACATGAAAAGATTTTGAAAACAGTGTTTTTCAAACTACTTCAGTGTTAGTAGGTCTACTTTTTATACAGTTTGATTAAGGTTATTTATCTCATTGTTTTTCTTGTTTTTATCCACAGCCTCAGTACTGTCTGCAACAAAGTGCTTTGTGCTGACCCGAATACCAAGCACGTCAAGGCAATTATGGAGAAAATCAACAATCCGTTTGGACATCAGACCACCACCTGTTGACCCTGAGATCAGCCTGGGTTAAATCCATGAACACGTCACGAACTATACGCATACGAGTGATTCTACGATTCCCCTACGCTTTTGGCAAAAGCAAAATGTCAATTATCAGTATTTTTTTTCAACTAAATGACCTAGATGTTTACATAGTGTATATATTTAAGTTTCCAAACAAACAAATTGCCAAAAAAGGGAGTCCAAGGCACTCTTCTTGTGAAAAAATATTAAAAAGCCTTTATTGAAACATGGCTAAAAGTTTTAAAACATGGGAGCAGAGACCCACGCGTTTCGGCGCAAGCCTTCTTCAGGGTAACTGCTCAAACAGGAATTCCTAATGATATACACCTGCCAAGCACAGGTAGGAAGTCACATGAACCATTTCCCAGGTAAAAATTACATGCAAGAGCCACTAGGTGGCCACACAGGTGTCAAAAGCCAGTAAAATGGCCAGAGAGAGAGAGAGAGAGAGAGAGAGAGAGAGAGAGAGAGAGAGAGAGAGAGAGAGAGAGAGAGAGAGAGAGAGAGAGAGAGAGAATCACATACAAGAGCCACTAGATGGCCATACAGGTGTCACAGGCCAGTGAATGGCCAGGTAGAGGGGAAAAAAAACATATATACAAACAAAAGAAGATACATCAATAGCCACTAGGTGGCAACCGGCTTAGATAAGGACAGCTACCAATACTAGAAAACCACTTATAAACTGAGAAATCATTACAAAAAAGGACTAAAATCAATTTCTTCATTCAATCCTGGGTATGTCATGGCCTGCATAGTGTATATGTAGAAAGTTTCCCTTTGTAGTAATAATTTTAACCTGTCACCACCCCTAATATTCTTTTTGATTGTTTCTAAACCTTCAACCATTAACCCATCTGGATTGCTATTGTGTGCTGTGTGAAAATGTTTAGCCATAGGATAATCCAAGTTAACCTTCCTAATGGCATTTTTATGCTCGGAGACTCTGTCTTTTAGACGCCTTTTTGTACGGCCTATATAAAAACAGCCGCAGGAGCATGATAAACGATACACCACAAAGGTGGTATTGCAGTTGATGAATGCTTGAATGTTATATGTTTTGTTAGATTTGAAATCAATAAATTGTTTGCATTCTTTCATGTTGGAGCAATGGTTGCAATGACCACATTTGTATGTACCAGTTATCTGTCTATGGAGCCAGGTGGTCTTTTTTTCCACATTAAGATGGCTAGGTACAAGTTTGTCTCGAAGGGTGGGGGCCCTTCTAAATGTAATTTTGGGGGGGACTGGAAATACTTCTCTAAGAGTAGGGTCACTTTTCAACAGGTTCCAGTTGGACAAAATTATCCTTTTAATCGGATTGGCAAAGCTGCTATATTTTGTGACAAAGTAAACTTGATCTTGACTAGATGACTTTCTTTTCTTCTTTTTGAACAGATCTGTCCTCTGAGTGGAGAGAGCTTTTTCATTGGCAGACTGTACAACATCAGTTTGGTAGCCCCTCTGTGTAAAACGATGAGACATGATTTTGGCCTGCTTCTCATACTCTAGGTCTGAATCACATATACGTCTCAGGCGTTGGAATTGTCCAAAAGGTATATTATTTTTTAGCCAAACTGGATGGAAACTATCTGCTCTCAACATAGTATTTCTGTCTGTAATTTTGCGGAAAACCGTAGTATGGAGCCGGCCATCCAGTCCTTTTGAGATAGTTAGATCTAAAAAGTTAATAGTTGTTTTTGAATGTTCCATAGATAGTTTAACATTCCTATCATTATTATTCAACAAATCATGAAACATAGACAACTCATCTTCAGAACCGGTCCAAATTAGGCAAATATCGTCTATGTACCTCCCGTAGTACTTTATCTTGTCACTATAGACATTATTGTAAACACATTCCTTCTCCCATAGGCCTAGAAAGAGATTTGCATAATTTGGGGCAAAACATGCCCCCATGGCAGTGCCACATACCTGAAGGTATAATTGGTCTTGGAATAGAAATATGTTATTTTTCAATGTCCATTCAGTGAGTTTAATTAAGAAATCGGATGGAGGTGAGCAGTCAGTAGGCCTGTTGGATAAGAAGTGGTTTAAAGCTTTTAGTCCATCGCCATGAGCAATATTCGTGTACAAGGACTCTACATCCATAGTGACCAGATACGAATCATCAGAAACGGTCATCTCATTCAAGATCTTTAAGACATGAGTAGTGTCCTGTATATAAGACGGGAGCTGTTGGGCGAGAGGCTTTATATGAAAATCTATAAATTGGGAGGCAGGTTCTGTAAGAGAACCATTTGAGGATATAATGGGCCTTCCTGGTGGACATTCAAGGGACTTGTGTACTTTTGGGAGCATATAGAATGTAGGTATACGGGGATGTTCACATAAGAGGAAATCGTGTTCTTTTTTTGATATCCATCCAGCCTCCATGGCTGTGGACAAAAGTTCATTCAGTCTCTCTTTTGTGCGATCCATTGGATTGGAAGACAGTTTTTTGTAGAAATCTGAGTTGTTCAGTTGTCTTAGGGCTTCTTCAATGTATTTTTCTTTGTTGAGCACCACAACAGCGCCCCCTTTGTCAGCTGGCTTCACGACTATTGAATCATTTTTTGCTAATTGGTCAATGGCCACTTTTTCAGATTTAGTCAGATTCTCCCTAACCTTCTGAGCAGAGTTGCTGAAAAGTTCTTCAATTTCATAATCCACTTTTTTGGTAAAAGCAGTTAATGTAGCATTCGAAACTGGGGGCATAAAATGTGATTTTGGTCTGAAGGGTGAGCTTTGAACAGTTGTAACACTTCTTTCGCTGTGATGGTGGTACCAGGCTTTAAGGTGGAGGCTGCGGTAGAATCTGAACAAGTCCACTTTAGTGTTGAATTCATTTGTGTGGTAGGTAGGAGAAAAAGAGAGTCCTTTTGACAACACGCTGACACAATCAGGAGATAAGGGTGTATTAGATAGGTTGATTACTGTTTCATTCTGCTCCTGAGAGTCGGCGGTGGTTGCTGCGATGCTCTTTGTCTTTGTCCTCTTCCTCTTCCTGCCCCTCCTTGTTTTTTTGTTTTTATGATGGATCTCCCAGGTTGCGGGCTTTCGTCCAAAAAATCAGAAGAAGCATAAGATGATGCATTGGAGAAGGCAGTGGATTCTTCATCACTGCTCATGAGGTTGAAGGACACAGACCTCCGTCGTTGTGTTTCATAGCGTTTCTGTTCAGGCCAGCGGTAGACTTTCCCTTCTTTGTAGTCATTTTCATCTCTTTTAAATTTCTTGACTTTCTGTTGTCTCACCCAGTCTGTCAGTTTCTCAAGATCCTCCTTCAATTTGTTTTCAAATGGCAGCTTTTTCTGTTCATCATCAATTGTAGATATTTGTGTCTTCATTTCGTCAAGTTTTTCTTGTGTCGCTTCTCTCTCCTTCTTATTGTGCTCAATTATCAACAGAATGAGGTCCAGTGAGCAGTGAGCATTTATTTAGAATGCCTTCCCATCTGGATCTAAAATCTGGATCTTCTAAGCCAAATGCTGGGAATTTCTTAATGCGCAGGCCTCTTGGAATACGGCCTTCGCGCCAGTAATCAGACATATTGACAATGTTCCAGTGCAGCCTAATTTCTCTCTCAGACAGCTTTTTTAACTTAAAGTATTTCTTTTTCAAGTCTGGTTCAACTTCAGGCAGTCCAGGTGTATCATCAAGTAAAGACTGAGTTACAATAATGTTCTTGCCTTGCTCACTTGAATATGAGAATGCTGTGCTGTGTCCATTCTCCATCTTGAGCTTGTTTGTAGAACTTTCCAATACCCTCAGAGTGCGGGTAGAGCTACTTCAGAAAAGCACTTCCCCAGTGCTGAGTAGTCATCAAGTGAAGAGAAAATCCGAAGTGCTCAGGGAATTGTTCAGAAAAAAATCTTGAAGGTGCTCTTTGGTGTTGGGGAAAAAAATATCTTGTCAAAAAAGGGAGTCCAAGGCACTCTTCTTGTGAAAAAATATTAAAAAGCCTTTATTGAAACATGGCTAAAAGTTTTAAAACATGGGAGCAGAGACCCACGCGTTTCGGCGCAAGCCTTCTTCAGGGTAACTGCTCAAACAGGAATTCCTAATGATATACACCTGCCAAGCACAGGTAGGAAGTCACATGAACCATTTCCCAGGTAAAAATTACATGCAAGAGCCACTAGGTGGCCACACAGGTGTCAAAAGCCAGTAAAATAGAGAGAGAGAGAGAGAGAGAGAGAGAGAGAGAGAATCACATACAAGAGCCACTAGATGGCCATACAGGTGTCACAGGCCAGTGAATGGCCAGGTAGAGGGAAAAAAAGGATATATACAAACAAAAGAAGATACATCAATAGCCACTAGGTGGCAACCGGCTTAGATAAGGACAGCTACCAATACTAGAAAACCACTTATAAACTGAGAAATCATTACAAAAAAGGACTAAAATCAATTTCTTCATTCAATCCTGGGTATGTCATGGCCTGCATAGTGTATATGTAGAAAGTTTCCCTTTGTAGTAATAATTTTAACCTGTCACCACCCCTAATATTCTTTTTGATTGTTTCTAAACCTTCAACCATTAACCCATCTGGATTGCTATTGTGTGCTGTGTGAAAATGTTTAGCCATAGGATAATCCAAGTTAACCTTCCTAATGGCATTTTTATGCTCGGAGACCTTTTTGTACGGCCTATATAAAAACAGCCGCAGGAGCATGATAAACGGTACACCACAAAGGTGGTATTGCAGTTGATGAATGCTTGAATGTTATATGTTTTGTTAGATTTGAAATCAATAAATTGTTTGCATTCTTTCATGTTGGAGCAATGGTTGCAATGACCACATTTGTATGTACCAGTTATCTGTCTATGGAGCCAGGTGGTCTTTTTTTCCACATTAAGATGGCTAGGTACAAGTTTGTCTCGAAGGGTGGGGGCCCTTCTAAATGTAATTTTGGGGGGGACTGGAAATACTTCTCTAAGAGTAGGGTCACTTTTCAACAGGTTCCAGTTGGACAAAATTATCCTTTTAATCGGATTGGCAAAGCTGCTATATTTTATAGCCACCTAGTGGCTATTGATGTATCTTCTTTTGTTTGTATATATGTTTTTTTCCCCTCTACCTGGCCATTCACTGGCCTGTGACACCTGTATGGCCATCTAGTGGCTCTTGTATGTGATTCTCTCTCTCTCTCTCTCTCTCTCTCTCTCTCTCTCTCTCTCTGGCCATTTTACTGGCTTTTGACACCTGTGTGGCCACCTAGTGGCTCTTGCATGTAATTTTTACCTGGGAAATGGTTCATGTGACTTCCTACCTGTGCTTGGCAGGTGTATATCATTAGGAATTCCTGTTTGAGCAGTTACCCTGAAGAAGGCTTGCGCCGAAACGCGTGGGTCTCTGCTCCCATGTTTTAAAACTTTTAGCCATGTTTCAATAAAGGCTTTTTAATATTTTTTCACAAGAAGAGTGCCTTGGACTCCCTTTTTTGACAAGATATTTTTTTCCCCAACACCAAAGAGCACCTTCAAGATTTTTTTCTGAACAATTCCCTGAGCACTTCGGATTTTCTCTTCACTTGATGACTACTCAGCACTGGGGAAGTGCTTTTCTGAAGTAGCTCTACCCGCACTCTGAGGGTATTGGAAAGTTCTACAAACAAGCTCAAGATGGAGAATGGACACAGCACAGCATTCTCATATTCAAGTGAGCAAGGCAAGAACATTATTGTAACTCAGTCTTTACTTGATGATACACCTGGACTGCCTGAAGTTGAACCAGACTTGAAAAAGAAATACTTTAAGTTAAAAAAGCTGTCTGAGAGAGAAATTAGGCTGCACTGGAACATTGTCAATATGTCTGATTACTGGCGCGCGAAGGCCGTATTCCAAGAGGCCTGCGCATTAAGAAATTCCCAGCATTTGGCTTAGAAGATCCAGATTTTAGATCCAGATGGGAAGGCATTCTAAATAAATGCTCACTGGACCTCATTCTGTTGATAATTGAGCACAATAAGAAGGAGAGAGAAGCGACACAAGAAAAACTTGACGAAATGAAGACACAAATATCTACAATTGATGATGAACAGAAAAAGCTGCCATTTGAAAACAAATTGAAGGAGGATCTTGAGAAACTGACAGACTGGGTGAGACAACAGAAAGTCAAGAAATTTAAAAGAGATGAAAATGACTACAAAGAAGGGAAAGTCTACCGCTGGCCTGAACAGAAACGCTATGAAGCACAACGACGGAGGTCTGTGTCCTTCAACCTCATGAGCAGTGATGAAGAATCCACTGCCTTCTCCAATGCATCATCTTATGCCTCTTCTTCTGATTTTTTGGACGAAAGCCCGCAACCTGGGAGATCCATCATAAAAACAAAAAAACAAGGAGGGTCAGGAAGAGGAAGAGGACGAAGACAAAGAGCATCGCAGCAACCACCGCCGACTCTCAGGAGCAGAATGAAACAGTAATCAACCTATCTAATACACCCTTATCTCCTGATTGTGTCAGCGTGTTGTCAAAAGGACTCTCTTTTTCTCCTACCTACAACACAAATGAATTCAACACTAAAGTGGACTTGTTCAGATTCTACCGCAGCCTCCACCTAAAAGCCTGGTACCACCATCACAGCGAAAGAAGTGTTACAACTGTTCAAAGCTCACCCTTCAGACCAAAATCACATTTTATGCCCCCAGTTTCGAATGCTACATTAACTGCTTTTACCAAAAAAGTGGATTATGAAATTGAAGAACTTTTCAGCAACTCTGCTCAGAAGGTTAGGGAGAATCTGACTAAATCTGAAAAACTGGCCATTGACCAATTAGCAAAAAATGATTCAATAGTCGTGAAGCCAGCTGACAAAGGGGGCGCTGTGTTGTGGTGCTCAACAAAGAAAAATACATTGAAGAAGCCCTAAGACAACTGAACAACTCAGATTTCTACAAAAAACTGTCTTCCAATCCAATGGATCGCACAAAAGAGAGACTGAATGAACTTTTGTCCACAGCCATGGAGGCTGGATGGATATCAAAAAAAGAACACGATTTCCTCTTATGTGAACATCCCCGTATACCTACATTCTATATGCTCCCAAAAGTACACAAGTCCCTTGAATGTCCACCAGGAAGGCCCATTATATCCTCAAATGGTTCTCTTACAGAACCTGCCTCCCAATTTATAGATTTTCATATAAAGCCTCTCGCCCAACAGCTCCCGTCTTATATACAGGACACTACTCATGTCTTAAAGATCTTGAATGAGATGACCGTTTCTGATGATTCGTATCTGGTCACTATGGATGTAGAGTCCTTGTACACGAATATTGCTCATGGCGATGGACTAAAAGCTTTAAACCACTTCTTATCCAACAGGCCTACTGACTGCTCACCTCCATCCGATTTCTTAATTAAACTCACTGAATGGACATTGAAAAATAACATATTTCTATTCCAAGACCAATTATACCTTCAGGTATGTGGCACTGCCATGGGGGCATGTTTTGCCCCAAATTATGCAAATCTCTTTCTAGGCCTATGGGAGAAGGAATGTGTTTACAATAATGTCTATAGTGACAAGATAAAGTACTACGGGAGGTACATAGACGATATTTGCCTAATTTGGACCGGTTCTGAAGATGAGTTGTCTATGTTTCATGATTTGTTGAATAATAATGATAGGAATGTTAAACTATCTATGGAACATTCAAAAACAAACTATTAACTTTTTAGATCTAACTATCTCAAAAGGACTGGATGGCCGGCTCCATACTACGGTTTTCCGCAAAATTACAGACAGAAATACTATGTTGAGAGCAGATAGTTTCCATCCAGTTTGGCTAAAAAATAATATACCTTTTGGACAATTCCAACGCCTGAGACGTATATGTGATTCAGACCTAGAGTATGAGAAGCAGGCCAAAATCATGTCTCATCGTTTTACACAGAGGGGCTACCAAACTGATGTTGTACAGTCTGCCAATGAAAAAGCTCTCTCCACTCAGAGGACAGATCTGTTCAAAAAGAAGAAAAGAAAGTCATCTAGTCAAGATCAAGTTTACTTTGTCACAAAATATAGCAGCTTTGCCAATCCGATTAAAAGGATAATTTTGTCCAACTGGAACCTGTTGAAAAGTGACCCTACTCTTAGAGAAGTATTTCCAGTCCCCCCCAAAATTACATTGAGAAGGGCCCCCACCCTTCGAGACAAACTTGTACCTAGCCATCTTAATGTGGAAAAAAAGACCACCTGGCTCCATAGACAGATAACTGGTACATACAAATGTGGTCATTGCAACCATTGCTCCAACATGAAAGAATGCAAACAATTTATTGATTTCAAATCTAACAAAACATATAACATTCAAGCATTCATCAACTGCAATACCACCTTTGTGGTGTATCGTTTATCATGCTCCTGCGGCTGTTTTTATATAGGCCGTACAAAAAGGCGTCTAAAAGACAGAGTCTCCGAGCATAAAAATGCCATTAGGAAGGTTAACTTGGATTATCCTATGGCTAAACAGCACAGCACACAATAGCAATCCAGATGGGTTAATGGTTGAAGGTTCAGAAACAATCAAAAAGAATATTAGGGGACAGGTTAAAATTATTACTACAAAGGGAAACTTTCTACATATACACTATGCAGGCCATGACATACCCAGGATTGAATGAAGAAATTGATTTTAGTCCTTTTTTGTAATGATTTCTCAGTTTATAAGTGGTTTTCTAGTATTGGTAGCTGTCCTTATCTAAGCCGGTTGCCACCTAGTGGCTATTGATGTATCTTCTTTTGTTTGTATATATGTTTTTTTTCCCCTCTACCTGGCCATTCACTGGCCTGTGACACCTGTATGGCCATCTAGTGGCTCTTGTATGTGATTCTCTCTCTCTCTCTCTCTCTCTCTCTCTCTCTCTCTCTCTCTCTCTCTCTGGCCATTTTACTGGCTTTTGACACCTGTGTGGCCACCTAGTGGCTCTTGCATGTAATTTTTACCTGGGAAATGGTTCATGTGACTTCCTACCTGTGCTTGGCAGGTGTATATCATTAGGAATTCCTGTTTGAGCAGTTACCCTGAAGAAGGCTTGCGCCGAAACGCGTGGGTCTCTGCTCCCATGTTTTAAAACTTTTAGCCATGTTTCAATAAAGGCTTTTTAATATTTTTTCACAAGAAGAGTGCCTTGGACTCCCTTTTTTGACAAGATATTTTTTTCCCCAACACCAAAGAGCACCTTCAAGATTTTTTCCTGAACAATTCCCTGAGCACTTCGGATTTTCCCTCCACTTGAAAACAAATTGCCAAGCTTAATCTTAAATCATTTGATAAATACTCTAATGAAAGCGAACATTTGCTTAATTATTTTGTCAACAGTGTTATGGACAAATACTATGTCATTTCAAACATATATAAAAATACTACAGAGTTGAAACAATATATGTTTGAAAGTGCTTATGTCCCTTAGCAGTAATGTTGTCTTTAATCTGTGCAACTGATATAGAAAATGTGATTGTTGAGCTTCATAAGTAGGATTTTATGAGTCACTGTGATACAGACTGACGCATTTTTCATCATAAATCCCTGTAACGTCTGATTTGAATATAGTCACCCTCCTTACACAAGACTTCCTTCTCCAGAGATAATCCCTAGTGTATGTTCATAGGATTTTCCCAACACATAAGGGATCAATAGCGCAAAAACACTTTCAAAACAGTCAACGGTGTTACTCAACGGTGTTACGGTCAAGTCTGCACTTTTTTAGGAGAAAAAAACAGAGCAGACAAACCCATCTCCCTAGAACACAAATTATTTAGTTTGTTTGTCTGTCAATATGGAGATAAATTGGCAAAAACATACTCCTCCTCAACTGTCATCAGTGTTGCCAGATTGGGCTGGTTCCCGCCCAATTGGGCTGCTTAGGATGGCCGGGTGCGGGTAAAAATGGCATCTATCAGAAAAACCTTCCCACTGCCATATAAATCAATAGAATTGGGCGGGTTTTTAGGGCGGATTTTGATCACTTTTTGGGCTGGAAATCATCAGCCTCATCTGGCAACCCTGACTGTCATACTTAATTGTAACACCATTGACGGTAACACCGTTGACATTTCAGCCATTTTTATGGTGTTGTGCTAACTGAGGACCTCAGAAGTTCCACCACAACACCGTAATCAATTCATGTATCTGTATGCTTTATCTGTGATTTTCTAATTCAGATTCTTATGAATATGTTGATAACACCGTTGACAGGCAATTTTCCCGCTATGAGAACATGAAAAAGAATGGATTAAATTATGGAAGGATGGAGCTCAATATTTACCAAAAAGTCTTCCCGTATCCTGCCAAAGAGGTTATGACATCACGTGATGTTATTCGTATGGCCTAAGACCAAACCATTACTGATTTATGGAGGAGGTTTCAGACCGTGACACCGTTAACACAGTTTTCGTGGACAAACACAAAATGGCAAATTTCATGTATAATGGAAAGGACAGTGGTCTTTCTGACAGTTTTGTCATATTGTGATGATTACTGTGAATCAACATTTGCAATCGTCTTGGGCAAAACAAGTTTCTTTACATGCTAATATGAAGACTGAATCTGACATTTGGAAAACAGGACGGCATGAAAACGCCCAAAACCAGTATTAAATATTCATTCTTGCTGAGGGAAATAATGCTATGTCTACACTTTCTGTATTATATGAAAGATAAATGTTTTCTAATGTCCAAAACATCATTGGATGCAGTTAATAGTTAGTGGAATTGCCAAATAAAATCCACGGACTTAAAAGTGTAGGCGAATTAGAGAATCACTCATACGTATAAACAGTTTGGCACGTGTGCATCAACATGTTCTAAAGTGAGGCGTCAGCACACCTGAAATCCTTTTTTTCTGTGTTTTATTCCATGGCAGAATTATGTTTCAATTATTGAGGTCCTCTATGAGAGAATTACGATTCGTTCGAAATATAATTCTGTCATGGAATAAAATATACATTCAGTATATTAAAAAAAAAAAGATTTTAAGTGCGTGGACTGTTTAAAGGTGCCCTTTGTAATATTTGTGGTTATTTGTTTCCTGAATTCATACTGCCTTTTCACAAATGTTAACTTTTTCATGAATAAGTATTCATTGACTGGGAAAATTGCACTTTATATACTGTAGGCCTACATGAAAAGGGGGATCTTCTCCATTGTCTGCCATTTTGAATTTCAAAAAAATAGACATTTGGAGCTACAAAACTTACTGTACTTTGGTCATACTAGTAAATATTACTGTATTATTTTGTTAACATTCATGAAAAATTCATTTGTCAGTAGGCAGCACGGTTTCAATGAGCAGCATAGTTGCAATTCCTACTGTGGCCACCATCCACAGTGCACCTTCAAGATTTGAATATATATCTTCCATCTCAAATAAATCCATCAACACGCCATCAGCTAAATGTGTCCTTCTCTG